>NW_010184200.1:0-20219 GCF_000695765.1 Mesitornis unicolor
AATATTAACTAAATAAAATGAAAACTGGGTGAAGCCAGATTGTCTACTGATTTTTCAATTCCAGACGAAATTGGAGGTTGTAAAAGAAAATGTTGGACTGAGGAAGATTTAAGTAATCACCTCACAGAAATGCATTGTATTTTCTGCAGTTTCTCGTGTGGCTTGAACAAACTAAGTTTATACAGAATTGCTTTAAATTGGCCATGTTTTGCATGTTATTTTCCAATAAAAAATATAAATTAAAAACTCAGGAATAAAGCAGAATTTTTCAGAAAGAACAAAGAGTTTGTTTTTACAGATGAATTTTTAAAAAAAGGAACAATAAAATAAAATTACAAAATTAAGGATGATGTAGAGCTTTCATTGCTTAAAGATTTATAGATCTGTGATTCTGATTCTAGTTTTTCTCATCTTTGGGATTAAGAAAATAAAACTTCTGGCTATAATTTAAGGAAATAAAATTGTACGAAAGTGGAACAGTTTGGTGAATCTAAAAATTGTGCAGTGATATTGGCCTAAGTTCATCCTACCAATTTGAATGGAGTCTCCTCTGAAAGTGTCCTAGATATCTCATTTAAATTCATAAGATAACATGGAATAAATCTTTGTTCCCACTCCGAGTAGACTAAGCAGCTGATTGATGTGCTTATGTGTCTACCTAACCTTCCTATACCTCCTTATCTTAAAGCATACATTTTTTCCTTATTATACAACTCCTCCAGTCCCTGTTCTTTTAGTCAACAGCCTCTGAAGAGCAGAAAAACCCTGCAAATATTTATTTCTTTTGTGTTGTTTCATTTCCTAAAACAGGTTATTCTTTCAGCAAATATGGACTGAAGGCTTAACATAGGTTATCTGGCAATTAATAGTATTCTAAAGCAGTAGCTGGAGTGTTAGCAGTACTTAAGTAAAATAGCTGTGTGATGAAAAGACTTCATTTCTATGAGCATTCTGAAGGTGAGAAATGAATTAGAATTTAATTCAAAGCTTCTTTTACCTACATGCTACATCCTTAATGAATATAAAGCAGGAAAACATACTACAGTACAAAGACTCTCTCTTGCCTTTCATATAACCTCAGTTGCACATTTGAGAGTTCACATTTATGAAATCCTTGTAAAAAAATCTGGTCACATTCAATGCTGCAGAAATATGTGAGTAAAAAGTAAAGATGAACACTTATCTATTTCTTCTCTTCTAAGAGAATTGTGCTATAGGTTTCTCCAGCTTTCTGAAAAAAAAAATAATTATTTCTGCACATAATTAAGCAAAACTCTTCCGGACAATAAAAAAAAGTCTGTAACTGTTCTAAAGAATAAAAAGTTTTGAAGAAAACTCACTTTGTCAGCCAAATTATTGGCACTGCAATTCTTCTGCAAAAGGCAGAAATTCATAAAGTAGTATTTCCTTAGCCCATAGAATATTTTTCCCCACCTTCACCCTGTTCTTCCTTTCGTTTTCATAAATTCCACCATTTCAGTAAAAATCAGTCACCATCTAACCAGTGGGAACATTTTCAGAAATTATATGAAAATTATTCAGAAATTAATCAGAAAGGATAATTCTATTTTCAATATAAATTTTCTATTTTAACTAGAAATATTAGTCTTCTGTATCACAGTTCATTTTTTTCACGTGAGTTAATTAGAACCAGGAGTTCTTCATTATCAAAACAGAGTAAAAATAGAGTTAAACTTGGGTAGTCTCACTAAGCAATTGGTACAGGCACAGAAAACGAGAGAAGACATTTTCTGACTTGTCTGTTGTGTTTTGGGTTTGGTTTTTTTTTGTTTTTAAATCAGTGTCATTTCACTGCTTAGAATTATAGTCATGTCAATACAGTTGATCTCAGCTCCTGAGAAAAGGTGTGTCTGGCCTTCTCTTAAACCTCAGAGAACAAGAATTGCCCCAGTGGTTTAAAATGTGATTATTTGCTTAGGATCTGAGCTGTTAAAGACTTTCACCTGCAACTTGTTAACCATATTCTTTGTTTTACACTTGCTTTTCTTTTGCCTGTTCCTACTAACCATGCTAAATAAAATGTGAATGTTGCACAAATAAGAGTGTGGGATTGGACTCTTTAAGAAGAGCTATGCTCTTATGTTTCCAGGCCCCAGCCATATGCATTTGTCAGTAAGAAATGTCAATTTGGTTCATGCAAGGTTTATACTTCAAACCAGCATCTTTCTAATCTTATAGTATGCTGAGTAATGCAGTACATTTATATTATTTTCCAGCTAGACTTCTCACACTGTTATTTACATATGGTTTTGGTTTTCAGTTATTATAGTTAAGTCTATAAGCATGGACCCAGACAGATATAAAAGCACTCTGATAAAAACAAACAAACAAACAAACACACAAAGCAGAAATCCTCCAAGACAGACACCAGTCATTGTTTGGAAAGATCTATGCAACAACTGTTCATAATATCAGCTGCCTAATGGAGAAAAAAGGGATACAGTTTCTAACATATCTCAATATTCCATTGCCATAATATTCAACATTATTTATATTCTTTTCCTGTGTTTAGGTTTTGCTGTAACTTATAAATGAAATTCAATAAGATCAAATTTCATTTTGGAAAAAAACATTAAATAACAGAAAAAATATAAATACATACTTTCTATTTTTTGCAGTACAACATATGTGTACAACACGTGTACATATAAACCAGGTTTCTATTGCAGATATCATGATATATTCAATTTTCTTAATTTTTAACACTGCATATTCACTGTGTCTGTAGTTTCTCCCTACTCTTAAAATGAGTGATACTTCAGTGCTGTAAAGATTTATGATGCCATTTATGGCAGCAGTTGAATACATTTTTTGCCTACATTTTCCCAGAACACCATGTATCCGGATACCATTTTATTTCCCAGAGTTTAAAAAAAAGACATATCTATATCCAGCTAAAGAATCCATTGTTAGTTCATTTATTGGAAAAAAAAATAAGAAATGAACAGTGAAAACCGAAGATTCACTGCAGGGAGATAACATGCTGCTCTTCACAGATCAAATGCAAACCACAGGTGCTTATCTTATTTTTACATCATCAAATGTAAAATATTCATTAGACACCTATACAACATATTAATATAAAAATAAAACATTAGGGGTAGACTGCTATAATCCCCCTTTCAATGTTATTGTTCCTTTTTTGCAATATCTATTTTAATTCTGAAAATACGTGCTTCTATTGCTACACAAGCTGCCTTCCAGAGCTAGAAAACCACATGAAATACTGTGGACTTTTATTTTTTTCAGTTTGAATATCTGGTATTCATTCATCTCCATAAGATTCATACATTGACAGATCTTGTATCAAGTTATTTTCTGTTTTGATCTACAAACAACATCAGTGGTTCAAAAATCAAAGCTATTGATTAAATACAAGCACCCAAAAAGGCTATGTAGATTTAATATATCAGATAATTACTCAGCCATATGCATTTACATGGTACAATTCCACAGCATTTCCATTTAACATTCAAAGTGCTACACAGGGTTGAGAAAAATTTAACAAAGAGAAATTAATTCTTTCACTGTCCATGCTAGATAGGCTCCATCTAGGAATAATAAAGAAATTCAGTCTCCATGTCTGTTACTATGGTAACAGTAAACTCCCTTCAAATATATAGAAACAGAGGACTGGAGGGGACCTCTATATTCTTTTTCAACAAACACAAGAAATTTGTCACAGAAATATTGTCTATTTTCACTTATTTCTGCCTTAAATACAATTTTCTGTTTTACTCCACTGTTCCTATGGAAGGTGAACCAAGAAACCTTGAGACAGACACCTGACTTTCTGAGATTAATTGTGCTCGTATGCTAGCATTCTTCTTTAAGTTAGGCAACTTAGCCTTCCAGAAACTAAATTTTGTTAGTTATTTAGAGATTATAGTCTTCTCTTTCCTCAGGAACATTTTGCATGGCTAAGACTATCCTAGTTTCTTCTTTTAAGGCCAGTTTTGGTTCACTGACCATCCCAGTTCCTTTTATTTGCACTGCTTTTTCAGTTTCTGTCCCTTTTTATTGAATATGGGTGTTCATAACAGCCCATCTCTTTCCAAGTACATTCCTTATATTCTGGTATTTCCTTCCTAAATCTCATCATTTCTTTTTCACATATAGTCATGCTCTGGTGCAAATTAAGGCCCACATCTTTTAAATTTCATCCCATTTCTACTATCCTGTCATCAAGATAATCCTTCTTGTCAGCAGATTTCACCCTCACAGTTCTCTTTTTCTTGTTTATAATGGTAATTAAAAAGTGTAAAAGTCAGTGTCAAAGTGTAACTTGAGAAACATCACCTCTAACTTTATTCTTTGCCATCAGCATAGTCTGTGTCACCTCATCTTCAATGAGTTTCTTCACATCATGGAGCCAGACAAGGGGCAATGGGAGCAAGCTGGAGCATAGTTGATTCAAGCCGAACATGAGGAAAAACTTCTTTACTGTAAGGGTGACAGAGCACTGGAACAGACTGCCTAGAGGAGTCTCCTTCTCTGGAGACATTCAAGACCCGCCTGAACACGTTCCTGTGGGACCTAGTCTAGGTGATCTTGCTGTGGCAGGGGGCTTGGACTGGATGATTTTTGGAGGTCCCTTCCAACTCCTAATATTCTGTAATTCTGTGATAGTGGTCACCATTTCTAGTCTAACTATGACATTTTCCCTGTGGCATCCTGTTATATAACCCACTGGAATTCAGAAAGATTATCTATAGTTTACTCACTTTCTCTAATAAGAATAATAATTTCCCAAATAGATTCAGAAAATAAAAACTATAGTTCATAAAAAGTCTTTTATTAATCCCCATTTAAAAAAAAATCTATTTATTGAGCTTTTCTTTCCTTCAAAATATGGTCAAAAATTTAGTCAGCAGTTTAGAATGGACTACCAGAGACTGTACATTTGGTAATGTTAAAAGTTAAGAAAACTTTTCTTAAAGTTAAGAAAATTTTTTATATTAATTTTCTTTGCAAGGTCTAATTCATCTTGACTTCAGACAACTTCCATTTTATCCTTATGCTTCCTCATTCCATGAAGGTTCTCATTCCACCTGACTACCCCAAGCCAGTTCTCTTACTTTACCAAAGGTTGCCATTTAAAAATGAGATAATTAGTTCTCTTGTTTAATCTTCAGTTTAAATGTCAGTCTGCTGTGAAGTTTCTGCCACATTCTAAAGAAAGTTTAGAGTAAAATCCTGTCCTGCTGGTTCAATGAATGGTAAAGAAACCTGCCAGCATCTGTTTTTTTTCATTCTGGTAACGTATTTTTACTAATTATGACTAAATATATTCTATTATAAAATAATAATGTTTATAATGAGCATTCCTGGCAATTCCTTTCTCTGTTTTATCTCCTATGTAATAGGGAGAATCTCAATCAAAATCATGATACCACTGCAATATCTCCAGCATAAACTATCTTTGAAACTGACTCTAAATCAAGTATCTCAACCAATGATGTCATTCATGCATATTATACACTACTAAAGTGAAGGAGTTCTTCTTTTTGTTTAGGCTGCTGTTTTAAACTATGTTGCTGCCACATAATGCAGCAATATTAATTATATTAATATTGCTATATTAATCCTTAGCAGTATACTCATTTTAATCTAGTCAAAGTTTATGCAAAGGACTTACTTTAGGAGGTAACAAGCAAAAGACTGATACTTTTCACAAATCTATCCACAAATCTTCAGACAAGGTAAGCTGAACTCAGAGAAAAAAGTATTCTACCACTGCATCCCCACAGCTTGGCAAAACTTACTTTAATTCTGGGAATATTAATTAACGCTAGTGTTATATGAACAACCTTGTATTTTTTCCTAACCTTTGCAATTGCCCATCAACTTGTCCTGAGTATTATGAAACAAGAAGAAGTAATTGATTGTTAATATATTTCTAAATTCTTAAAAGAAAAGAAAACATTTATTTTCAAATGCAACAGTAAGTATTTAGAAAGAAATATGTGGTTTCTACCACATCAATAAACATTAAAACATGTATCTGTTACTCTACACTTCTGTGGAAGGAACCACTGGAATAAATTTAAATAACTTGCTTCATATTTTTGCTAATCCTTATTAAATTTTTTATATCAATATCACAATATTTCCCAGGCTTTTTACCAGAGAAATTAAAATAATTAATTAACAACTCTGCAGTATTTCCTTTATTTATCTGTGCAGTTACAATTGAGAAGAGAATGTTTTCCTCAAAATCATGCCACATTTTCAACTGTTGACCTCTATTTCACCCAGGTTTTAGAATAAGAAGGGAAGAATGAGGCAAAAATTAACTGGAACTTCTCACAATTGGGATGGGAACAAAGCTGTGGGATAACACAAAGAACTCATTCAGTTACACAAAGTACAAACTCCTAGATAGAGCTTCACAATTGTAGAAATTCAACTAAAATAAGCAGAGCAGACTTTGAAACACCTGCTATTAAAATTACTTTCTTTGATATACTTTGATGGGTATTTTACTGTCCTCACTAGCTTTTTTGTAAAATATTGCAGGACAAAGACATCTATTGTGTTGCTGTTTAAGACAGTAGGACATTTACATATCTATTTTCACATGATTTAGGTCTGTTCCTGCAATCCCCATAGGACAATTAAGAAAACCTAGTATATATTTCAGAGTCTGAAAAATTAAATCATGTTTGCTTTGTCTCTCTATAACAGTTGGGGCAAGGACAGAAAGTTAAGTTAGCTTGCCAGTGACATTCTGATGCTTCCATTTTTAGGTTCAAATATGTAATAATGTTAAGGAGCTTAAAAATTTCAATACCTCATCCTTTTATGTGGATTTCCTTATGGTCTGACACTTATAATCACATCACTTCTAAAGATATAAAGTAGTTGCACATAGTCCAAGACTAGATGCTTTCACTCTAGACTAACCCAAAAAGATAATTCAATTTAAAAGAATGGTAAATCCACAGTATTTCTGAAGGTCTGTTAGGTTTGGCAATGCGTGTACTCAGCAGCATTTCTCATATGCTTATGGTTTACAGAACAGGGAAGCATAACTCTGGTTCTCTCTCTTATGGTGCTCAGACCAAAACACAGACACATGAAAATGAACATTAGTGAATAGAGATAGCCAGCTACAACAGTTACTATTACAGTGAAACTAATTTGAGTTCTTGTTTGATATACAATCCAAGTGGAAGTAACATTTTTAAGGGTTCTAGAAAAGGGTTTTGACAACTTGGCAATGCCAGGAGATTTATTACCCAAAACAAAGCAAAAGTTTGCAGCACTGTCCTCTTCCTGCAGCTAGTTATCTCAAAGTTAATATTCACGTTCAGTAATATTTTTTTGTTTGTTTAGCTCCTTATAATGCACGAAATATTTCAGCATCAAACTTTTCTCATAATCTAAGAAAGTGCAAATAAATTTGACCTGTGTTTCATTTCCATGTAAGAAAACAATGTAAAAAAGCATCAACGAAAAGGTTCTCATCATTAAAGCATGCATCCTCATTAGAATACAGTCTATGTTTAAATCTTTTCACTGCAACAGTTTATATTCTGTAGAAGTAAACACCATTTTCCATGTCCTTTATAAATATCAAATGCCATTCTGTGATTGTATCTTTGGTTTTTAAGGCAAAATCTCAAAAGAGGATTGATTTCCCTCCCACATGAAGTTAATTTGGCTGTCAGAAGATTTATTTCTGATTCAGGAGCTAAGTAAAGAAATTCATAATCCATTATTTGTGAATGTTGTATAAATACTTTTGCTGTTATTCTGCTTGTAACATCAATGAAATCACTCACTTTCACATACATGTATTATTTAACTAGTGCTGAGATCCTTTCCCTTCCCAGAAGGGAGAACCCTGGGTTTTTGTTTGGGATTTTTTTCCAGAAAAAGGAGGATTTTAGACTTACAGTCAGTATTATTTTGTATTCATATTTTAATACATATCTGGAAAGAAGTACATGGCTTCCCAAAACTTTCTTTGGAATATAAAATACTTAGGGAAAATAATAACTTGGGTCCTGTCTAGACATACAATAGAGAATTTCAGAGAAGCTGTAGTGTGTTGCACTCATATCTGTAATCTAAATTCAAACATATATTCAGTCTGCATGAAAGTGATCTATTATTTTGACAATCTTCACCACAACAAATCCCTTAAATAATAATATAGGATCTTTTAAGTAACACAGAATTTTTTTAGACCCTAACATAAGAAAAAATAATTATAACTTGATTGTTTTATGCTTTTATGAGTTATTTCCTTATCAAAGATAATTATACTTGTCACCTCTAACTTTGGTTTGGGGGCCTTTTCCCTTCTGATTATTTAGTAGATAATTCTTATACGGTTTATTTCTATAATACTTCTTTGTAAATCAGGTTCATCCCAATAGCTAAAACTGTGCTAGCAAGTAACCAGAACTCCCAGTCACTCAAAAGAATGGGCTGAGATATTGAAAGCTATAGGGTTTTGAGACACGAGGAAAAAGAGAATGAAATAAATATGTCAAATACAATAAAAATAAGTCTTTTCAGTATTTTACATGGGAAATAGAAAACTGTATTTATACCAAAATAGCCAATAATCTCAGAGTTTGTCTTTGCTTTGGATGCCAAAACCTGTTTGATAACCTGAATCTTCCTAAAGACTATTCCATATGCACCCTCAAATTATCAGTCTTTTCCAGAGTAGTAAATTTTCATTTAGACCATATGATTTTGACATACATGTGTATGTTCTATCTCTATAATAATTTTCCTGCCTAGTTGCAAATTATTTCTATGCATCTTACAACCAGTCTTCCTTTAGTGAGGTCCTTCCACCCATGATTTGCCATTCATAAACTTCCGCATGGAAGAGAAGATGTACAGTTACCTATTCTAGTATGGGAAAAGCATTCAACCTCCAGTGTTTCTGACTAATCTTGGCAAGATTTACCTTGTCTGCACACGTGCATCTTGCCTTCCTATCGTAATTGCATCTGTAGGTATTTGCACAGAATGATTCTTAGTCGTAGAATCATAGAATGTTTTGGGTTGGATGTGACCTTAAAGATCATCTAGTCCAATCCCATCACAATGGGCACCTTTCACTAGACCAGATTCCTCAAAGCCCCATCCAACCTGACCTTGAACACTGCCAGGGAGGAGGCATCCACAGCTTCTCTGGCCAATGTATTGCAGTCTCACTACCTCCATAGTGAAGAATTTCTTCCCAATATCTAGTCTAAATCTACCCTCTCTTAGTTTGAAACCATTACCACTCTTTCTATCACTACATTCCCTGATAAAGAGTCCCTCCCTATCTTTCCTGTAGGTCTCCTGTAAGTACTGGAAGGCTTCTATAAGGTCTCCCCAGAGCATTTTCTTCTCCAGGCTGAACAACCCCAACTCACCCTATCTTCAAAGCAGAGGTGCTCTAGCCCTCTGATCATCTTTGTGGCCCTCCTCTGGACTTGCTCCAACACATCTGTGTCCTTCTTAGAGGTCCCAAAGCTGAACACAGTACTCCAGGTGGAGTCTCATGAGAGTGGAGTAGAAGGCTAGAATCACTTCCCTCAACTTGCTATTCATGCTTCTTTTGATGCAGCCCAGAATACGGTTGGCTTTCTGGGTTCCAAGCACACATTGCTGGCTCATGTTGACCTCTTCGTCAACGAACATCCTCAAGTCCTCCTTAGGGCTTCTCTCAATCTATTCTCCACCCAGTCTGTATTTGTGCCTGGGATTCCTCTGACTCAGATGAAGGACCTTGCACACGGTCCTGTTGAACTTCATGCAGTTTGCATGAGCCCACCTCTCAAGCCTATCAAGGTGCTATAATGCTGACAACAAAGTAGGTAAGAATGACTGTGACAACAAAACATATTGGGATTTGTCAAGGTCTTTTTATGCTATATATTACACGTATATCAGCCACTGGTTTGGTAGACAATATTTCCATGTATTTTTATATATTATTTACAGTAACTTCAATACATATATCAATTTTACAGAATCACAGAATGTTAGGGATTGGAAGGGACCTCAAAAGATCATCTAGTCCAATCCCCCTGCCGGAGCAGGAACACCTAGATAAGGTTACACAGGAAGGCGTCCAGGCGGGTTTTGAATGTCTCCAGAGAAGGAGACTCCACAACCTCTCTGGGCACCCTGTTCCAGTGCTCTGTCACCCTCACTGAGAAGAAGTTTCTTCTCAAATTTAAGTGGAACCTCCTGTGTTCCAGCTTGTGTCCATTACCCCTTGTCTTATCATTCTTTGTCACCGAGAAGAGCCTGACTCCATCCTCGTGACATTCACCCTTTAAATATTTATAAACATGAATGAGGTCTCTCCTCAGTCTCCTCTTCTGCAAACTAAAGAGACCCAGCTCCCTCAGCCGCTCCTCATAAGGGAAATGCTCCATTTAATTTCATAAAGTAGCATGAAAAAACTGCCAAACCATTGTTACTGAAACAAAGAAATTATAAAGTATTTTACTGTTAAAGCACCTGACATTAAGTAAACATGAATTTTATGTTGCTTTCTTCAGTTTAATAGAAATAATACCTTTACTTTTATTTTTCTTTCTAATATACAGAGCTAGTAATTACCACACCCCAAGTCCAAATGACTAAATTCTAGTCTTCACTCCACTCAGTTGCCGTCTAATTCTATCCTCTGATTCTTTAACACCTAAAGCCAGTAATGTCCGCTTCTTATTTTAACTTTTCAGACCTGTCAAAGGTTCTGCTTTTATGCATGCCTGGAAGCACTTCAGACTCAACAGCAGCAAGAGAGCTCAGTACTCAAGTCAGGCTTAGACCTACCAGGGAGCATAAATAGATGAGCAGTTCCTTTGTCTGTTTTGCCTGTGGTGCTTAATCTGATAGGTGGTGTTAGAGCATGCCTGTTGGATTTGGCTTCATACAAAATACCACAACAGCCAGAGGAAGAAATGGCTTCCCTAACTTTCTCCAGTGCTTAATACACTCACCTGCCACAACCCTGCAAGAATTTAAATCTATGCTTTAACCCTGAAGCTGATTGTCTTAGCAATCAAATTATTGGAAATTCAAAGGTAATAGAACTAGTGAATTTCTTTAATCCCTTCTGTTGAAGCATTTCTGTTTTACATAAGAGTCCTGAAGATTCAAAAGTCCAGCAGAGGAAAAAAGAGCAGTATAAAACTAAACAGATTAGAAGGAGTCATGGGGCTCAGTCTTTTGCCTCAAGGATTATTATCCCTTTAACAGTCAAGGAATAAAAAAGTTATTTTATGTCCAGGACTCTTCCAAGCAAGTTTGTTAACTGCTAAGCTCTTACAGTCTCTGCCTCAATAAATCATTAATTATAGTACAAAAGCCAAGACATCATCAGCAGTACGTTTGCAGCAGATGTGGGTTTAAATCCCCCTCATATACAAGCAAAAATTTACCTCAGAACTATGATATCCTGTGTGAATGAATTAACCAGTAGATAATTCTATAAAAACTGGTCATCTTCTCTGCTAGTCTTCCAAATAAAATGTGATTTAAAAATGTTCATGATTTGGTTTTGGCTTTTAAATAAATTCGGTAGACTGCTGTAAAAATAATTCTTGAGACATGAAGCCATTTCCTCACAGCTATGATCAATGTCTAATCACAGGACATGAGCCATTCCCCACTTCTATGCTTGTTTTTGACAGCTCCCTGTTCCACCTGCTGGTTTTTGTGGCTTCCTTTTGCTCCCCACATACCCAATACAGATCTTGAGTACCTAACTCAGGCTGTGGGTTCTCCTTTTCAGGATGCAGCTCCTCAAATTTAGGTATTGAAATAAACAGTTGAATATTAACATGACTCTGTTTAGTATAACCTGTCATGAAATCTGAACATGGACTGTTCAGTATTTCCTTTTTTTTCTCATAAATGTTTGAAAAAAATTATTTTAATCCTGTTTGAATTTCTTATATATATATTTGGGACTTTACATTTTCTATTTAATTAAAAATATTTATCAGTTTAGTTTGCATCTCACATCTATTACATTGGTAAAAAAAAACAACCACCTTTGCTGTAATGCTTAAGTTACTAAACTACAGCAAACTCTCCCACCACACAACAGGAGGAAGAAAATTACATAGATTCAAGAGATAAACTCACATTAAAGAATGGAAGGAAATAAGAAGATCACCTTTTTAAATGTTGTTAGAATTTTTCACAGGGCTATTCAAATACAAACTGAGCTCAGGACAGATGAGAGGTACCATTGTCTTTTTAACAGGCTTGTGTTTCAAAGCATTTCCAGGCAAGTTGGTTTCAAGAGTCAGTATTGGAAATCCTGCCAATTGCCTCAGCAGGCATCTTACAACCATATGAACTTTCATTTGTTTCTGGAAGTGCCATATGTTCTTCTGGCTGCTCAAACTGATTATCAGAACTTAAGAGGCCCAGATCTGTATGCAGAGATGTCACTGAAACTACTTATTAAATCTGAGCATGCTATTAGGAGAGGAGAAGTATAAAAATGGACTACCAATACAGACACATATGAAATATTGTCCTTCACACCTTGTAAGTATATGGGTTTAAAACTACAAATCAAATTGGGCTAAAAGATTTTCTTTGCCATACCTATCAGATTCAGGAAGCTCACATCTCCGTTTTGCATTTTTTTCAAGAAGCAGTGACCACTCAGTGTTGTGCAAGCAGTCTTTCAACCACTGGACTTTCACTGAAGTCAGTAGAAGTCCTACTTCCTTGTGTGAAAGGAGAATTAGTGAGAACTGAGAAGTGGCCATCAGATGGTTTTCTATGTCTTTTTTCAAATCCATTACGTATAGCAGAAATTTGATGAGATTAACTTCCTTTTATTATCTGATGTTTGCTGCAAAATTCTTTTGCTCATTGGAAGAATTCTTCCTTTTCCTGACAGAAAAATAAGAACTTGTCATGGTTTAAGGCTGGTATGGCCACTAAATCCTGGACAGATGCTCTCTATTAACCCCTTTCACCTCCCCAGAAGGGAAGAGAAAAGAGAATAAGGGAGAGAGACTTTACAGGTTGGTAGATAAAACCAACAGATTTAATAAAACAATAATACTAATACTACAGGATAATAATGTAAATAGGAAAACAATGAAATATATACAGATATGCACAAATATATATATATACACACACAAAACCAATATAAAATCCTCCCTCCACCCCTGCCACCAATGACGATTAAGTCACCAGAGGCTCTGTGGAGCAGGGCACTGGAAAAGTCCCAGACTGGACTCAGCAGCAGGTGGGAGCAGGATGCAAGGAACACAAGAACCTGGATCAGAGGCAGACAAACTAGCAGAGTTCTGCTCAGACTTCGGCCATTGAAGGGGTCGAGAGGGAAGGTAGGGTCCAAGATGGAAAGGTCGAGACCCTCATGATCCCTTGGCTTTATACTGAGTATGACGTATGTGGGATGGAATAACTAGTTGGTCAGTTTTGGGTCCACTCGCCCCCCATAGGTGCAGACACGGCACCCATGGTGAGACAGTGACCTTGTCATTATCAGTACACACTGTCTGAAAAAACATGCTGCTAGTTTCAGCAAATTCAGCCACTTAGAAGAGACTGAACTGAAAAATAAAATCACTGAATAGAAAATTAATTCTGTTTAGCTCAAACCAGGAGAGAACTGCAGTGGAATGTGAAATGACATGGGTTTATTCCAAGAAATGGAAACAGAATGCAGAAATATTTACCAGGACTTTCTGACTCCCTGTGTTCCATTAGTTTATTTTTGAGGATGATGCCCTGAACGCATATCCAGAAGACAACTCTTGACAGGGCAATGGCAGCAAAAGAACTAACACAAGTAATATGTATCTTACCCTCCAAGAATGCATCTTCTTCACAGATAAAAGTAGTGGCTGTTCATGTCTGTACAGTGTGTCTATTCCAGAAAGTCAGAGTGAAAAAATGAATATTTTTCACACAGTCAGTGATATGGCATTTACTAGAAATTAGCTGAACAAGGGATAAAGGCTAGGCTTCTGCATAAAATACATAGATATACATACACCGTTCATTAGAAGTATTCACTTATTTAGTTTTCAGATGCCAGCAATGTGTGCTGCTCCTGCCTCATATGCCATTTAGAATTTCTATCAGTTTCCCAGAGAGGAAATTAAAGATTATATCTGAAAAGTAGTTTAAAAGATGAACATAATGTGAATGAAATAAAACATCTATTAAAGATGCTCGGCAAGTTTACTCTGATTTACAGCAATGCTGCTGTCATGCCTGCAATGACATCAGACTGGTATAATGAGGAGAGAAATATGACCCAGTGAAACAGTGCATTCATTTTGGAAGTAAGATAACAACTGTCGGAACCTAGCCTCAGGGTAAAGTCCACACCTAATATCCCCAAGTAATTTAAGGAGCCCACTAGGTGATCAGGATTAGCAACCTAATTGTTTCTAACAGGCATCTGATGGGATGACACAGGATAAGGCGGCCATGTCTGAGATAACAGACTAGGATAAACCTGAAATTCTGCCCCTTCTTGAAGCACAGACTCTTTCCTTCAGCCTTCAGTTACAAAACCTAGGAGAAACTGGAATCCTTAAGCCTGATCCATCTCATGGATTTATTTGTATATTTTTCCCTCATTATCACAACTATCTTTTATATAGTAATCTTACAGAGACATAATTTATCTGGAGAAGCAGGCACACAGATTCAAGAGTATGTGTGTATGTCTGTGCATGTCTATACACAGACAGAGCTGAAAGTACAGAATCAAAATTTTATCAAAAAACTAAAATAAGAGTACACTAAGATGCTGGAGGAATAAACAAATTGTTATGCCTATGTATGAACTCATGTCCCTGTTTACAAATAAACACTTCAGCAGTAGGTTCAAGAGGTATATATCACATTTTCTTCCTTCCCCAGACTGGACAACCTATCCTGAGGCGGTTTGTCACTTAAAAGATAACATACACAGAGTATCATCATTATGGTATCAAAAGATATATCAACACTGGAATTGGACAGGGCTTGGGATTTAGCCCTCTGCCCCCATATACCCCTGCTCCACATTATTTCCTTTAGCTTTTCAACTATCTTTTTCTGTATGAGATGGACAGATGGACCGGGAGACAGATAGACAGACACTGTAGAAGAAATCCAGAGTTTTATAACTCTCAAAACAAATCTGTTTTTTTCTGTATTCTGTAGCAATACACTTCTTTAGAGAGTAAGAAAATATGGTCTGTGATTGGTTCTGATGAGTACTTGAATGACAAATATATTTGGTTTTGTAATTTCAGAATCTAAGGATTTAACAGTTCTTGACTAACTCTGTTCCCAGAATGAGTCTTCCATCTAGTCAGTTGCTTACATGAAAGCTCATTGTAAGAAAATTAAGGCAAAACATAAGAATTAACAGTCTGCAGTAACAAAATTTGGTTAGATAATACTTTCTTAAACCACAGAAATATTTGGGATCCAGTTTAGATTATAAAGGATTTAAGATCAAACTCAAAGTATTAATCTAGATTAATGAACACTGATATGATTATATAAAAATGTATTATTTATCTTTCAATGGATAAGCCCTGGAGTTTCTAGCCAATGTTTTTGTTTTACTGATTCGTTAATAGTAGATCAAACACTGACAGTTTGCATTGCATTGTATTTAAATTTTTGAGATTACATTGCACTGTTTTACAGCCTTTGTCTCTAAAGTGAATATGCACATTTTAAAAAGCATACATTATTCAATATCTTGCTTTAAGTTAAATTCTGCTAATCTTCCACTAAATTCAACTGACTTTAACAGCAACCATTTTGCGTGTCACTCTGGGACAAAACTGAAAAAAATATAGATTTTTGCAAGATTATTAAGGCCAGTTTGTGACCAGACACATTATTTTACTGAATAAAAAAAGACATCACAAAGGCAAATTACTACTTGGCTTAAACATGTTTTTTCAAATCTTCTTCATCAAAATCTTTTAAAATTTCTGGGTTTGCTTCTCTTACAGGATGTATTTCTCCCCAGAATACAATATATATTCATAGATATTTCTCTTTTGCTTTACTATTTTAAAATACATTGACTTTTGAATTAGTGTACTATTGAATTTGATATTCAAAGTTCCCTGCAATGCATAAAAGCACAATGCATAAAGCAAATGTGTTTAACTGTTCAAAACAAATGTGCATTTTCCCTGCATGCATGATTTTATCTCTTCAGAATATTCTTTTTCTCAAAACTCTTTTCAGCTAGAAATGTTTTTCTTTACCTCTATAAATAACATAGTTGCGTTATGCCACAAATTTCAAATGAATTAGTCCCTGAATGTATCATTGCTAATAAAACAAGGAAGCCATTTCCTATTAAACAAAGTTAAGAGTGACTATCAATTTAGGCTATATAGCTGACAGTTCAAATACATTTTTGGCCATAAAACAGGTTTGCAAGTCTTAAATGGTTTCACATTTCTCTAAACCATACTAAGAGCATAACATGAATATTTTAAGCAGCTTAGCTTTGATTTAAATATATTTGCTCAGGATATGCTGGCAGCATCCCAAAATGCAGTGTAATACCCTTAAAGCTGGCAATTCTAAACTCAATTTAAGAGAGCAGATAATATGGACTAGCAGCATTAAAGCAAATAAAGTCAATTAACGTGGTGGGTTTTTTCTTAATTTGTTTTCTTTAGCTTGAAATTGCAAAGGATGGATAAAGTTGTGAGATTAATGAAGAAAGAAATTAATGGAAATGTAATATAAAACAAAAAAGGGAACAAAGAAGTCCAGGAACTATTATGAATTACTCAACTTTTAATAAGTGGTTGCATTGTATAGTAATATTCATTTATTTAAAGTAGCCACAGTGCAGAAGAGAAACTCTACCACTGGAATCTTGAAGTTATTCACCAGCATGTTTTAAGAAAACCAATATGCTAATTTGAAAGCATTTACTTCCTCTGTAAAAGAAGCAATAGAAAATGTATGTCTATTTATGGAAAACAATGTGTTTATTATAAAAACCCTGTCAAATTATGTGTTCTTCAGATTTCTCTCATACAGAAGACTAATTCAATTCTTTGTTAAATGCATTATGCAGGCTGTTCTATGTGCATATTGAGATGTTGGAACTTAGGTGTTCCAAGATCAAGACAAGAGGGAAACAGTCAAAAATAGTCACAGAATAGTAGCACATTTTGCAAATGAAAACAAACACATATATTATTTAGGCACTGCTTGAAGACATTTCCATATTTTGCTGCCTACATTTCAGCCAGCTTAAGAACAGACGAAAGTTCTTTTCACATGATGCTCTCTACCCAACACTGGAAATATTCATTAAAAAGTACTGTTGAAAAATTTGCTAGTAAGTTCCCAGTACTCACCAAACTTACATTTTAAAAGAAAAAAAATGTTTTTAAGTACCTATTATATTTCCATTCCTATCTAAAAAGGCCACAAAAGTAACTCTATCAGTAGATCATGTTGTATTTCCCAACAATTATACATCAGGGTTCATAAGAGGTTCATTCTAAAGAACATTTTAGCATATGTATACCCATATGCTATGTTTCTAGATCCATCTGTTTTGATTTGATATCTATGCTTCAAAATAACATTTATTTTATGAAACAGATACACTAAGCGAAATAGAGTCCACAATACTTGCTTTAAACAACACAGAGGGATTTTTCAAACCTATTTCTAGTTGAACATACTCCTGTAAATTTGGCATGGAAATTGCATAATCTTTTCTGAAGTTGGAAATTACATTGAGTTTCTAATCAATAATTGTAAAGTTAAGATGTAAAGCAAAATTTTAAATTTTGCTGTGAATATAAAACTTTTATATTATTGAAGACATACATTCATTACATTCATTACGTCATTGAATGCCATAATGCTAAGTAGATAGATATCTATACTGTTCTCAACTTGATTTAAACCTCCTTGCAGAATTGCTTTGTTTCACAGTTTGTCTGGCCATGTAGGGTGTACTTTTCTAAGACAAGCCTGTAAACATACAGGATCACCACAGATTCACAAAAGTCTTAACCTTGGGTAAAAATCAAATGTATGATTTTCAGATTACATTTGCTTTAAGAAGCATTATACCATTGTGTTATAAAGCCATTAATGTTTTAGAATGAGTCTGTACATACACTTCCAGGGAAGATTTATGTATAAACTTGACTGCAGGACTAAATTATGGAAAAATAAGAATGGTCATTTTTATTAAATGTTCAGAAGAAGGAACAGAGAATTCAAAATTACATTTCAAACAACTTTGCCCTAATAAACTGGATAAAGAAGGTTGAATTATATGTTATTTTTTTCCATAAACATTTAGCAAGAAAGATGGTTTTCAGAACTCTCTGAAATTATCCAGCTATTACGGAGACCAGAGAATATTTTAAGTAAGCAGATTTAGTCATTTTAGCAGTCAGCAGAAATATGAATTACACCATATTTAACAAATGAAAAATCTTCACCTTTAAATTTTCTGTTGAAAATCCCATATATGTACCTAAGAGCCACTGCAAAGTGCTGCCACTTCCCAGGCAGTGGGTGAAATTTTCCATGAAATTTATGGTTTGCTGATAATGACAAATTACCATTCCTGTTCTAGAAGTGTAAAAATTAAAGGTCATTTACACAGACACAGAAGAAAAAAATTATTGTAACCATATTGCAAAAATAAAGCAACAATATTAGGTTTTATCAGAAAACAGATACCTCATTCATATTGACAGATCCTTTAGAATGCTGATTCAAAACCAAGCTCACAGAGTTTCACTTAATAAAGGAAATATTACTACTTCACTAGGGATGAAAAAAAAAAGATTCCATGCTTACTCATTCGAAAGCCAAAAGTTTCAGAATTTCAAAATCCAAATATAGGATCATTAAACAGAAACTACACAGGTATTGCAGAGACTTTATTTCATAAAAATTGGTTTTATATATGGGCAAAAAAATGTGGGTTTTTTTCACCTTTTGACAAGATCTAAAAGCATGTACTGTGCAGACTAGTATGTGCACACTAATAGGCAGTGTTGGGGGAAACAGACAATATATATATTTTCTTTCTATAAGTAAAAACAGCACTTGAAAGTCTTTAATTTTCTGGTTAGTTTTGGGTTTTTTTCTTACGTGTCATTTCATATGGAATCCTGTTATCTATCAGGACTACTGTTAAAATGTGATTATAATGTTTTGCAAAATACATGCAGGAGTTTTAAACTAGCACTGTTAGAAATTGAACAGGTTTTTTATTATTAAGCTGGACTAGGGCGGATTTAAGAATGTTTAGGAAAGTAGCACAAAAGTGAGACACACAGTTCTGAAACTTAACTTTTCTATTTGTAATCCAACAAGATACATCTGTTAAAAGTAACATAAAATCCAATTGTAGCATATGATTTACCAGCATCTTTAAAAAAGAAAAACAAAAATCATACTTCAGCAGCTCTCAGCATCCTAAAAATTTAACTGCTCATAACCAGTTGTAGATTACTGAGAAAAACTGGTTATCATTGAGGTATGATACTCACTTAAATCTGTATTCTTTTTAAATTAATATTTTATTTTAACATTTCTGTAATTTCTCTCTTATGTGTTGTCTTGTCATTGCCAACATTTATCTGCTTTTTGGAGTAATATCCAGTCAAACAAACAAGCTCATGGGAGACCCATTTCAAGAATAGCTAAACCAGACAGATAACACAAGATTCTTTAGCAGAACTTGTTGAAATTTATTTGTAATGAATCATTTCATAATTGTGTCATTAGCTTCATATATGACTCCACTTCTGGTTCTTGTTATTTTGTTTAAAGGAAATATTTCTAGAAAACAGGTACATTAAGAATCTTGGAATATGGATGAAAACTCTTTAACTTCTTTGCACACATAATGCTTAAAGTACACAAACACAATGTCAAAGAATCACAGAATCTTAAGAGTTGGAAGGGACCGTGAAAGATCATCTAGTCCAACCCCCCTGCCACAGCAGGATCACCTAGACTAGGTTGCAGAGGAATGCGTCCAGGCGGGTTTTGAATGTCTCCAGAGAAGGAGACTCCACAACCTCTCTGGGCAGCCTGGTCCAGTGCTCTGTAACCCTCACAGTAAAAAAGTTTTTCCTCATGTTCAGATTGAGCCTCCTATGCTCCAGATTGCTCCCATTTCACAGAATCACAGAATCACAGAA
>NW_010184201.1:0-246 GCF_000695765.1 Mesitornis unicolor
CCTCCTTCCACCCCTCCGCCAACACGGCGCCCAGCCTCAGGTGGGCACTGGGATGTACTGGGAGGGCTGGGGGTTGGACTGGGAGGGCTGGAGGGCCATACTGGGAGAGCTGGGAGGCCATACTAGGAGGACTGGATCCATACTGGGGGGTCTGAGGGGGCCATACTGGGAGAGGTGGGGGCTATACTGGGAAGGCTGGGCCATACTGGGAGCACTGGGGCTAATCTGGGGGGACCGGGCCATATC
>NW_010184202.1:0-1167 GCF_000695765.1 Mesitornis unicolor
GGGCAGGCTGGGCCCGCAGTGCTAACGAGAGCGCTCGGGGACCTTCCAGCTCGTCTCAATTAACTGCGCAGTAAAACCCCGCCGTGGTTTTACACGGGCTCCACTGCAGCGGGGCAGGGATGAAAAAGTTTTCAAGTGCCGGGGAGAAGTGGGCGTAATAAACCATTTGTTCATATTAAAAGGCCCGTGCTGTTAAAAACCAGAGAGCTGCGGCACAGACACCACTGAATGTTCCTGGCCCCGGGTCCAGAAGTAATGATTTCTTGGCCTTTTAATTTTTTTTTTCTTCGGGATTATTACAAATAATATTTACCTTTGTGCTAGTTCACATCTTGATGCTGTTAAACACGTGGCCACAGCTGGTTTCCCATTCAGGGTAATGATGTAGCACCAATGTTATGAAGCAAAACCTCGCCTGCGAGCCAGAACACCCCACATTTAAAAATCTATTACTTTTCAATATTATATGAATGTATTTTGCTTCAGCTCAGAGCAATTTCCTAGTTTACCCTTATTAAACTGAGAGGGGGCTGAGCAGAGGCTCTTGATTTATGAAACACATACTATATTCATTAAAAACCTTTAAAGATTTAATACATTTTATCAAGGCCTTAAATCTGGACGAGTGTTTTAAAAAAAGCCTAATACCAAGTGTATTTCATCTCTGGTGCCCTTTTGCGCTTATTTAAGAGCTGTAAAATATGGATTGACAAATATCGTGGATGTTTCATTCCTTATTTCCGAACGGCGCTGACTCCTCCTGACAGGTTTGTTATATATAACCCTCGAAGATCTATCAAGAGTAAAGATCAGATTATTCTTCTTTATTGACATTTTATACATCTCTCCCATGTTTTTTAAGTTTCCTTCAACAATCACAGAGGTGGAAGATTTAATGTTTTCTCCTGGACTGCTTTATTTGCCGTTATTACCCCTCTGTTTGCCCAAACACGGCCCAAAGGGGGAACATGGGGGCTCCATCGTGGCCAGGGGAACCCCAGCGATGGCCCCTGAGTGCGAGCCAGAGGTCAGCACAGGGGAGAACCAACTGTGGGCACCTCCCTGGGCGCAAAGCCCCCCATGGGGCCGGAGCACGCCGTCCTCCTGCTCTCTCCCCTCCTTGGAGCGGGGGTGCGGGGGTGCGCAGCCCCCCAGACCATGCGGGGC
>NW_010184203.1:0-2612 GCF_000695765.1 Mesitornis unicolor
CATTTTAACATTTAATATTAATTTTTTATTTAATTTAATTTCATTTTATTTATTGTTTTATTTCCTTTCATTTTAATTTTTATATTAATTTCATTTCTTAGTTATTTCACTTTATTTCACTTTATTTTAACTTTTTAAAATTTTCTTTAATTTCATTTATTATTTTATTTTATTTCATTTCACTTTATTTTAATTTTTTATATTTGTTTCATTTCACTTCATTTCACTTCATTTCATTTCATTTTATTTCATTTCATTTCATTTCATTTCATTTCATTTCATTATTCATTTCATTTCATTTCATTTCATTTCATTATTTATTGTATTTTAATTTATTTGAATTTATTTTAATTTTTCCCATTTATGTCATTTGATCTAGAAACCTTCCCCATTCCCACCCTTATATGAACCAACACCTTGGTAAAACCCCCAGTACAGCAGATTAACCCCCATGGGGTGGTTCTTTTTGCTGGCAGTGGCTGAAGGGCAGAGCTCCCATCACGCAGGGCTGTGCTGGAGGCAGCAGCCGTCCCTTGGCCGAGGTTTGCCAGCGATTCAGGTGATGGATGAGCAGCGCCAGGCTGGGGCTCGGTGGAGCCGGCGGGGATTCGGCTCCCCTCCGCTCATGTGTTTGCTGCAGCCTCCGTAATTCATCACCATGCCCAGGAGTTCAGGCAAGGAAATGCAAGTTGGGCTCCTGTATTGCAAATTCCTGGTCTTATTTAACTCTGCACTGGGAGAGCTGCAATTTATTGAGTTTATTCCTCCTTTTTTTACGATCACATCGCATTAGTTCTGCCCATCCGACTCCTTCACATCTCCTTGAAAGGTGAAAAGATGTAAAAACTAGACCAAAAGCAGAATTTTTGGGGTGTTAATGGCAACGTTCTGGTGAAAGGCAGATGCAGCCAGGACAAAGACATTTATTAATCATTCATTTAACACAGCAGCTGGAATTAAATTCGTTGCTGGAGCCCGGCCATTGCAGCAAAGGGAAATTTTTTGCTGCTGAAGTGAATAAAAATTGAACAGTTGGAAAAATCGAATTAAAAAAGAAAATCCAAAATCCAACCCCGGAAAAATTGAACAGGGCTGGAATTTGTTGGTAAACTCCCGAAACTTCCCATTTTCCCCACTTATTTTATTTTTAATTTCTATTGTGCGCTTCCCGAAGCAGAAAAACTGGAAGGGTCCCCTCCAAAAATCGCTGGGATTTGAAATAACGACATCAAAAATGGGGCTTTGAGGAGGTGATGGGGTTCAATCTTCAGCCAAATTTGCTCCATGGGTGTTGATTAAACTGGGTCTTCATTTGAGCGCTGTAAATGTATTTATTATAATATTTTTTGTGCTGGTAATACCTGATTTTTTAAAGTATTTGGTTATTTTTGTATCCACCTCTGTGTTACCACTCCACATCGAATCACCGAATGGTTTGGGTTGGAAGGGACCTTTAAAAGTCCAACTCTGGACAACAACCCTACCTGGACATTATTCTTTAATTCTACTTTAATTAAATTATCCTATGGCTGTATCTATATAGGCTTTTAGTTATGGACCTCCAGCTCTTTTTCTCTACCATTTTTCCTCTTTTTTATTTAATTTTTTGAAGTTATTTTTGCGAGTATTTGAGCTTTTTAATTCCTTGCTGTAACACCACTGCAGTGGCTCCAAGCATTTTCCCCTTTGCTGTCTTCTTCTTCATCATTTCTGCATCTCCTCATCCTACCAACACGCATTATTTCAAGTTTTTCATTGAATTTCCTCCCTCCGTGGCTTTTTGAGTGGTTTCTCCTCCCGTTCTTTGATTTCTGGAGCTGAACCCATCCTGGTTCATCTTTGGGTTTGATAAAAAGACTTTGAGAACATCAGTTTTCAAAGGCACCTTTACGAGACTTTCCTTGGGGTGCCCAAAATCAGACATTCAGATGCCATATTGGTAGCAAAACCCAAAATATTTGGATCTGGATCAAAAGAACCATTTTAAACCCCAAATATCTTAAATTTCCTCTTTAGTTAAGTTTATACTATTCTAAAAAACCCCAAACCATCCAGACCTTGATGGTGCCTGTGATGGGACTCTTGGTATGAGGAGCATCAGGGGTGGTTGGGACCAAGCCTCCACCAAAGCCAGGTTCCTTTGCTGGAAAGTAGAAGGATAACAATAATTTGGGGTGTTTTTTCCCCAAAATTGGGGTATTTTTGACTCTCAGCTCTGTACACGAGCCAAAATTTTAGCTGAATATTTTGAATATTAGGGGAAAAAATAGGGAGGGAGTTCCAGTCAGTGCCAGGACGATGTGCAATCTCATCCAGGTTTTATGCCATACTCATCCAGATGTAAATCAAAGCTGATATTCAGAGGAGTCCATTTCCCAAGCTGGAAAATCAAAAGGTTGCTGCTTTTAAGTGCAAAAATGTCCCCTTTGATGGAGCGGTCACCAAGCTGGGACACGGGGCTGGTGTGCTTCAGGTGCAGGAATTTTTGGTACCCTGTAGTTTTTCCCCATAATTTTTCAGTGCTGCAGAAGAGGCTTGGGAGACTGAACTTAAACCACATTCGCAGCGCATCCTGCTGGGATGCTGGGCAGGAACAACCCCAGGTTCCAGTA
>NW_010184204.1:0-24892 GCF_000695765.1 Mesitornis unicolor
TGGGCACGGTGGCAGGTGACTGCTGAAGTTACTGCCATCACCCTGGGAATAGGTGTGCAAGCCTCCAAGCGAGAGGGAGGCCGCAATTCTTACTTTTGGCAGTCTCCACACTCGATCAGCCCGTTGGTCTCCTTGATGGCTGGCTCGAAAACGGGGTACTCGGTGTCGCAGGGCTGCAAGGCGTCGTGTTTCTTGTGCTTGTGAGCTGCAACGGTAATGAGACAGGGTGAGAAATGAGGGGCAGAGGATCATACAGGAGAGTGGTCTGCACTAGGATGGAAGCACTTCAGACTGGTGATGTGGGTGGGAGCAGCATCCCTGCACCCTCCCCTCTGACAGTGGTCAAGAGCAGGTGCCTACCAGACGAGAAGGGGAAGGAGCTGCTGCGGAATGCAGCCAGGCAGAGAGCCCTGCTCCCACTAGGTGGTGCGGGAAAACCGGTCTATGTGAGAAATGTGTCCAATATTCCCACTCACCATCCTGAAGCAAGCCTGGACCCTGCCCTGCTGAAGCCTCAGCTGTGAGGCCACAGTGGCCGCAGCATCCCACAGACCTCCACAGCCAGTTAAGCAGGGGCATTTTGGCACCAGTACCCCTGTGTTCAAAGGAGAGGAGGTGGTCTACTGAACCAGAACCATCGATCAAGTCCCTCCTGCCTAACCCAGCTGTGGTTCCTGCACTTTTTAAATCGTTAAATCTGTGATTGGGCTGGTCCTCAGTGCCTGTGCTGATCCTTCCTGAGCCCTCCAACATTTTGGAGTGAGCCCCGGCAGCCAATTTGTGGGGTTGAATACATGTCACAGAAAAAAAGAAAACAGTGCCAGCAAAGAGATGTGGCCTGTGACCACAGGGAAGCAGATGCTGGCTCTCAAGGACCAGCAGAGACCCAGCCAACGTGTGGCTCTGGCTCCTGGAGGGAACCATCCACCGCAGAGGCAGGGAGCAGCTGCTCTATCACTCATCAGTCACACTCTGTGGGAATCCCAAACTAATTTGGGGACGAGGGGGAGCTGAGCCACCTTGCTGAGCCTCCCCTGAAAAGGAAGGGCATCCTTTCTAGGAGCTCAGCAAAACCTGCCTTGCCTGTAACTACCACCTTGGGCCCTTCTGGCAATTATTTTCTGCAGTTGGAAGTAGCAAAGCCAGCTCCTGCCTCTGTAAGACACAGGGGAATGATGGAAATGCGAGGCTTTGTTGCTAGGGGAGAGGTGGTTGCAGCTCAGCCAACAACAAGTACAGGGAATGGTTTCTACATCAGCTTTGGGTCTGAGTACAAAAAGACTCCCTCGGCAGTCCTTCCACCCACACAGCAGCTGAGGGTGGCCCTGCCGGGGGGGAAATGGACAGAGAAGAGAGCCCTTCTGATGGAGAGGACGACCAGCTTATCCCTTGCAGCAGCAGCACTAAAGAATTATAGAAAAATGCAGCAATATGGGCTTTAATCAGTAAATGTATGGTAAGAAGGCACCAAGAGGGCATCCTTGATCCTGATGGGTAATTTGCATCACTGTAAACCCCTCACTGAGAGCTATGGTCTCCTCTCCCCTGACTTGCCATAGCACACAAAAAGAGGCAGGCACCACCCCGCAGAGATTGCCTTCTAAACAATGTGGATTATGTGAGAGAGAGAAAAGCTGGATGATTTCCTCTGATTTCTCTCTCCACCATGGTGATTCAGCCACATAAGACATCCATTAAGAGCCAGGAGCTGCAGCCTAATCTCCCCTCTAATGTCTTTCCCAGGTGAATATGATGGGTACCCAAACACCCCCTTGCAGTCCAGAGTCTGTAGTTGTGCCTTTTGCCTTTATCTGAACTCTCTAAAAATGTCACTCACAAGGCAGCATCCTACCTAAATCCTCCTGGACGGTGGGTCCCACCTTTCAATATCATAGTTACATTCATTTTGCGCAGATCCAAAAGCACGCAGGGCTTGATTTCAGTGTGATACCTTGTTCTGTATTCACCCTGGATTCACACTAAATTAATCAACTAAACTCGTCGTTTCAGGGTCCAGTAGTGACTCTGCTGCCAGTCAGGATCTGCCTGGCTGTGCTCTGTCGTCATTCACCGTCCCTTGGTGCAAGTCCCACACTGCAGAAGCACAGAAAAGCCTCTCCCATTATTGCTAATGAAGAATGCATTTTTCATACTAGTCAGAGGACTAGTACCTGTCATGGGGACAAACAGTCCTCAGGACATTCAAGATGAGCAGTAGAAGACCCTGCTACTGAGGTGAATTTCAAGGGCTTAGATATTTCTAATGAAACACACAGAATATTTTGATTTCTGCTGAAAGGAGAGAAGCTGCAAATGCTTTCTGGCGCAGACCAGCTCCAGGGCTGGTAGCTGTGTTCTGGCCAGTCAAGTTCCTGATGGACTAAAGGAGTGTGAGGAACAAAGCAGGATACCTTTCCTTGAGCCTAAATTCACTGTACCTGTGGCTGGGAACACAGGTCCAAACTCTGAAATGGGTGGCCAGAGTACTGTAGTCTGAGTTAGGGACAGACCTTTCTTAGGGACACACCTGTGGCAAGATCACACATTCGCCCCTTAACATTGAAGTCTCCAAGTGCTGTTTCGTTACCCTTGGATTTGCAGCTTTGATTGACCAGGGCTGTCACTGCAGCACAGCTGTTGGCGATGGACTTTGCTGGTTCTTGCTCAAAAGAATAACTCTGATGACCACAAAGGTGACCTGATAAAGCACGACTGCTTGCAAGAATTTAGCATCTTGCTCATGTCAGGAGTGGCAAAGGGTCCTGACATAGCAGAGACTTCATCCAGGTCCTCATTTTTCCCCCATCCTTGGCGAAGAATGACGTTCTCCACTAGCTCCAGCTTCCTGATGAAGTGTCATCAAAGCAAATGGAGTTAAAGCCATATAAACCTCAGTGCTGTGAAGGATGGGGTGCAGGAAGGCGGTGAATCAGACTACAGGCTTGGAAAATATGGGATAAAGAGACTGCATGACCCACACCCAGGTTAAACCTGCACTCTCTGCCAGTGCCAACCAGCACTGTTTGCCAGCCTGACCTGTGTACATGGTCAAGAGCTGCATCTCAGCTCTGGACACAGGACAGAGAGGCAACACTTAAGCAGCAATCTTGGGTCAAACTGTGCACCAGATTTAGTCCCTTCAGGGGCACTTTTGCCACTGGCAGTATCGGCTAAATCACAAACAGAACTTGCATTTCTGTTTGCAATCTTTCACGAACATCTGCAACTTGGCTTGCTCTGGGTTAACCTCATCACGTGTATTTTTAAGCTGTGCTAAATTGGCACCAGTCCCCTGCACAGACCATCTGAAATTGCTTTCTTGGCACAGGCTAAATGAAAAGAAGCCACTTAAAAATCTCCTAACTTGTGCACAGAGACAAGACCTCTGACAGAGATTATGCTTAAGCCTACTGCCACTTAATTTGCTTGGAAGCGATGCAGCTGCAGCAGCATTCAGAAGTTCAGAGGGGCCCAGTAGCATGCACACCATCAGCAAAACGCTTGGGCTGAGCCTCTGCATGCACGTGTTGGACGTCAAAACGTTATCAGCGCTCTGAGAGTCCGGTGGCCAGGGATTAGTAAATGTTGGAGGAGCTGATAACAAATTGCAAACTTTATAGTAAAGAGTGAGTTAATTCCAAGCTGTCGTTGCTACCATCTGCACTTCCAGAAAGACTTTGTCAGACATTTGGCAACCAATCCTTCTGAGTAGCAAAGGCAGCCACTGTGCTTTGTTATGAACCATACAGCCCAGATTGTGAACCCTTTCCCACCTGCAGAAATCATGGATAACTGCACCCAAGTCAGCGGATTTACTCTGGGACACATGAGACAAAAATCTGCCACTTAGTTACAAAGTCAAAACACAGAATTTAATCAATTATATTCTCCTCTGTGCACAAAAAAGAACATTTTTCTGAGCTACAGAATTCTAGAAATAGTCCTTTCTAGGCTGCATGCCTTGGTTGTAAGAATCTGGGGCTTAATTAAAGGTTTTCAAACGTGTGGTGATGTCCATAAGAGCAGAAGCCCTCACAACCACAGAGAGGAATGAGATGCTGAAAGCAGTGAAAAATCTGTGAAAGCAAACATGTCTTCTCACCACCTCTGAAAAGCAGATTTGCATGATGAGCGCAGTCTGAATATATCATGCCCATATTCCAACAGCAAGCCTGGCCTTCCCAGAAAGCAAGAGCACTTGGGAAGCAGAAATAGGGTCAGCGCTGCAGAGCCAGAGGTGCACAGGCAGGCATTAGATCCCTTACAGATAATTCCTCTGCATGTACCACTGAATAAATGTGTGTTCAATTTCTCTCTCGCAAAATGTCTCCTTCTCTCCATACTTTTTGTATACACCAGCCTTGGCATGCGGTCAAGAAAATATTAAAATCTCTGGCAAAAATCTACAGCCTCTTCCTTAACATGTGCAATTTCTTCCAGCCCAAGCAGTATTCTTCCACCCTGCTACTCCCCTCCACACATGGAAACTCATTTGTTTTCATCCATAGTCACCCTCTTTCTCTTCCTCTTCTTCATACAGCGAGACACATTCCAACTGTCTCTGTTTCTCTATCTCTGTCTCACACATACGTCTGGCTGGGCAGAGAGCAAATCAGCGAGTACAAGCTAGATATGGAAGGAGGGAGTTACACACATAGCCACAGTCTGGACTCTGTCTTGGAGGGATTTCTAACTTGCCTGCGGGAGTGGATTTATGAGCTAGAGCACATACTTATCAGTTGAATTGCCTGAAAGTAATTCTGCATTATCCTGGAGCTGGGCTGGGAGTCATCAGAAGGAGCTAAGCCATGGGGTGTGGAAAAGAAGACTTAAGTTGCCTCTTAATATGTGAAGTCTACAAAACCCGTGTAGTTTTTCCTGCAAGAAGGCATGGGTTGATATTTGGTTTTGGCATAACACTTGAAAAGAACAGGGCAGGTGGGAACCAAAGTGCCTTAAGGACTTAAGGCCATGGTACACAGGCTACAGGCCCATCTATGCCACAGTAATGAGAGATGGTTTTGTCTGTGACTGCAGTCCCTGAGGGGGCTGGTGTGTCCACTCTTTTATTGACTTTTCAATAAAGGTGACAGACCTTCAAGTACCAGCTCAGCCAGCTAAATGAGCAACAGCATCGCTTGCTTCTCTGTAGAGCTGGGAAACAGAGCCAGGCACTGCCTTGTCCCCGTCACACCTTTCTGCAAGTTCCCCATTGTTCAAAAGGTGGAAGAAAGTCTTTCCTAGCCTGGGATTTCCAGCTAAACCCTCCCCTCTTTGCTGCTAAGTGGTTCTACTTACAGTGATGGAAGACTGCCTTGGCTGGAAAAGCCACGTGGCACACACAGACACACAGTGAAGATGGAGAGAGTTTCACACGATGGCAGCGCAGCGGAGAGATGAATTTGCACACAGCAGTCATGGAGGTAATGCGGGACAGAGGTGAAGAAAGCACAGAAGGAAATGGTGATGAGCAGGGTGGCAGTGAGAACCCTCCTCGTTTTTTCCTCGCATCTCCTCAAGCAAAGGCTAAATCCAACTACAACCATTTGGCATCCACAGCAGCTGCCTGCAGGAACAACAGGTCTGTCTGTCCTGCAGAGAGAGCAGTCCCTCCTGCACTGCCACACGTCCTGCACTTGCCCATCTGACTCTTCCCCACCGATTTTTGCATGGGGCCACTCCTGTTATCTTGACAGGTGTTAAACAGCAGCCAGGACCACTCAGAGGATACCTGGAACTTTTACCACAATCTCTGGCGACCCTTTTTGGAGAAGGTGAGCGGGACCTAAACAGTACCCAGACATTGGGCTGGTACATTCCACTCTCTGACTGGAAGGGAACTTTGTTTTCTAAAAGTGACTGTTTCCCCATTACGCCAGGAGACTTCAGTGCAGAGAATTCAGCCCCACAGTTAGCAGGGAAGGTACCACTGTCTCCACTAAAAGCACCAGTAGTGCTAAATATTTAGTGAGGATGTAGTAACAGCACTTACATTGGCTGTGCAGAGCACTCCCCACTTTTCCCTTTGGGCCACCTCAGGGCCATTAACATTAGCATTAACAGGCCCCTGCCTGTGGGGCAGGAATGGGACTGCAGACTCCCAGGATGTTTTTAGCAGGCAGCACTGCTGCTGCAGGGCGGGTCACTGGATTTCAAGCCAGAGATATCCCTCTGCTGCACTTGGCTGTTGTGCAGTACCATGTGCCATCATCTCTTCTCTTCCAGAGAGGGTCCAGTGGGCAAATGAAGACCCTCCATGTGTTATTGAGCCTTACAGGTTTCTGACTAGCTTTCTGGGACCACTGCTAGGCTCCAGAGAGGCTGCTGCTCTCACCCAGCTCTGTCCTGTCCTGTAGGTCACCCTTAGGAAAGACTGGAAGGGAGACTTTCCAACCAAAGGGCTTGGCAGCTGATGGTGTCTCTCATCTCACAGCATGTAGGGTGGGGGGTCCTTGGAAAGAAGAGCCTCCCCACACCCCACCAGTTACCTTGAGGAAAGCAAGCAGCATGCTCTGAGCCGAACACACCTCACCTTGACCACTCTGGTGCTGTGGCAGCCTGAAATGAGGGTGGGAGTGGGGGGAGACAGAGGTATGGTGGTCCTGGAAGCTGGATTCCAGGGTGGTGGGTGGATGATGGGCTTCTCGCACAAGGCCAGGCTTCCCTGTGCAGCTTCTTCTGCCACCAGCGGCTGTAACACTCATGTGCTATGGGGTGGCTGGACTTTTGTGTACTCACCATCTGCCAAGTTGTCTGAGTGCCAGAAGCTACTCATGTTAAACTCCAAAAGGAAGCTGTCAAAAGAGCAAGAACAGAGGACATTTTTTTCAGCAGTCTGGAAGGATGCAGGTGTCAGGGAGATGGCCCTGTCACCCGCCAAGTATCAGCTCTGAAATGTTTACTATGAATTTGCTGGCAGTGGAAGTCTGAGGGGGTTTTTAAATTTTTTTTTTTTTAAATTTCCTTTCCACATGATAGTGTAGCTGTGTTGTATGGGATCTGTACCGTGGAATAACTGAATGGGCAGTATATCCCTGAAGTACATACTATGTGGGGACCTTGCCAGCAAAGGAAGGACTGAGCACAGCAGTCCATGAAGCTGGGAGGGAATTCAGTCACCATGGGAGCCACCTGAGGATGAGGCACAGATGGCCATGGGGGAGCTGTACTCTGGCTGCACGGAGGTATCTGCACATCACATTGAGTTATTCTGAATCACACTCAAGCCCTAGGAGGTGGATCTTTTCCACACTTTGCCTTTTGCACACCCAGCAAGCTGAACAGCCACGCTTTCATCCTAATTTGAACTTGAACTCTGATTCTCCCCTAGCAGTCTGAGGTGAGCCCAAATTTGGAGCTTGATTCATGGCCACCCCTCTCTTCTCCTTTGCCTGTCACTCAGACCTGAGCTCCTTGGCTTCTTTCCTTCAGCCTTCGCCCCCTGTGAGGTGAAGGTGTGTATTTGCTCATCACGGGCGAAGGAGACGGGCGAGAGGACTTTGCATCAAGGATCTGCATGGGGCCCCAGGAGACCTGAGTCCTATTTCTGACTCCGCCACTTTGTACTGAGTGACTTCAGGTAAATCCCAGACCCGCTCCAGGCCTCTGACTCTCAAAATGGGAATAGTAATAGCTTTCTGTCTCCCAGGGGCAAGGCGCTGAGCTGAATGTCAGGAGGAGACTGAGAGCAATGCCCTATGTGGGGGCCTCTGCTTGCAGCTTTCTCAGCTCTCGCCCCCGTTGGTCTGAGCCTCCCAAACACCCCCATCTTTTGGTACTCACATGAGGAAATCACTTATCAGCCATTTCACTGCAGCTAGAAAGGCATAAATTGGCTGGAGAACAAAAGAAGAAATGAGAAATACCATCAGGACCTGGTCAGAGAGTTTATAATTGCTATGCAGGACCCCACGTTTCAGACCAATTCGCTCCACTGATCAGAGCTCTTGAAGACAGGCTGGAAACTCAAGGTCTGAGCATCACTGGAAAATGTTCAAAATACATCAAAAGCCAGCGGAGCTGCCTTGCTACTAATAATATCTTCTCACCCCCTCCCCGTCAGGGTCAGGGAGTTTATCACAAATGTATGAAGGACTTTGAAGATGTAATTGCTTGATGATTTCTCTCCAGTATGGATGACCTTGAGAGCTCAGAGCAGAAGAGAAACACAGCTAAATGGGGCACCACCAGTTTAGGATGCTTTTATATTCTCATAGCAAGTGGTGTTTCTGGGACAAGTGACAGCGTTGCCCAGGATTTAGTATTATCTGCCATTGATTGATTATGCTTAACTGTGCTTTCATCCAGCTTTTCCTCAAGATGGCATGACTTCTATCATCTTCCAGCTTTTCAGCTACAAATTGGAAATCCAGCATTGTCCCAGGGACAATTCATCTGCAGAGGATCCTGCTGCTTCTTTTCTTCATGGCAACCATGTCTAATTTTCATCTCTCCCTCTCATAATCATGCCCATATCCTCAAACCCAAAACAGATGCAGCAGTCACAGGGCACAAGATAATGTTCCATTACTGCTAACTGACTTAGCTTCAACCAAAATAATTCAGCAAATAGTAAAATGTATATAGATGGTTGGAAATTTGACTAAGTTTTCCTTTGAACGATGCATATGAAAAATGGACTTTTCTTGATTTCTTTCTTTTTCAGGGTTTTCCTAAGAAGGGTGAGGGAGAGACGAAGGCTGAATGCTTACTCTTTTATTCTCTTCCCAATTTACCTGGTTTTTGGCAGCTCATATTTTGTGACATTTCTTTCAGTAACCAAAATTCTCAAGGATATGATCAAGCAAATATTTTAATTACAATAACAATATTTTATCTATCCAGCTTAACTATAGCTATTGCCAAAACTGATATATCATTAAAAGTGTAATATATTATTAAAAAGTAATATTGTGTTGAAAATTCTTTTACTGTAAAAAAAATAACCATGTCATGCTGTAGGATGTACTTCCAGCACACCACATTTTAAAGTATCAGAATAATGACCATAACTACAATAAACACATCTCTGTTTAGGGTTGTTTCAACTACTTGTAAGTGACCTGAGTGTTGAGTAATTACTTAGTTCTGCTTGTTCGAGGCCAGGTTAGGAAGGCAGGGATTAGATTATTACCTTGTACCAGACTAAAAAGAGGTTGAATTTGGGTACTGGCAAAACTACTCAATCTCATAGCTTGTTCCCTGGGCTATCAGCATTTTTCAGCGGCTTTAACCCCTCTCCCTGTTTCTCCAAGCCCACTCACGCTTCCCTGAGAGGCTGACAGCTTTCTCCTGGATGCTCTGTTCCCTCACAGTGCAACTCTCCTTTTTGAGCTGCTGAGTAAACCGTGCCCTGCAAAGGCATTTCTGCTCATTCCAGATGCAAGCTGGTTCTTCAGCTTGTTGGAGAAACCTAGTCTAGTTCCTGTCCTCTCCCTGGTCTGTCCAATTTCCAGTAAGATCATAAATGCCAATAGAGAGCCAAATTGGAAACCACTGTCAGTGGCCATCACTGCCTCAGGAATCTGCCTTAGATGAGTTTGGACATTCCCATCACTTGAAAGCAAACAGCTATTAAGCTCTTTTGGGGACTGTGCTACATCAAGGTGTTGGAGACATCCTAGGAGAAAGCATCTACAGCCAAGCCCAGAGAAAGCTGCGTGCCGACAGATACATACGCTGAGCAGAGGCCGGGCACCGCTGTGGTGGTGGTAGGGTACTTTGCACATTGCTTGATAATCATACATGGTCACCCTGCAGTCAACACAAAACAGGCAAGCAGTCAAAAGCAAGCAATGCAACTGCCTATGGGACGCACATATCAGTGTGCACTATTTGTTCTACAAAAGTTTCTGTATGGAAGAACTAAAGCAATGGCCTGCTTACACGGGTCTCTGCTGTTTGGTCAGTGCTGGATTTCGCAGAGTGAGAAATACAGGCCCTGGATTAATGTAACTGGGTCAGTACAGGAGGAAGTATGTCCCTGATTTCAGATGGTGAGTAAAGCAGGCTGTGAAGCAGGAGAGTTATAATTGTATCTATCTGAGGTCCCCTTAGTTCCTTTTTTTAAGCCACTGAAATGCTGAACTCTCTTTTGACAAGGGCTAGGGGAGTGGAGTGAGATGAGCAGAGGTATTTTTAGGAGAGAGAGAAATGTGCTCAGCCAGCTGCAACGCCACATCTGGGGCACTCTCAGACAACTGCTTACAGAAAGGCTTGCCAAGTGGCAAGAGGAACTGCAGCACTTCACCCAAAATGCCAAGAAGTGTTTCCCATAGTAATTTTCCCTGAAAAGACAGAGGAGCATCTTCTTTCTGGGAAAATGGAGATCAGGAGTTACTGTCTCTCTCTCTGTGCTTTGCAGGTGGAAGAGCAGGAGATGAGGAGAATCAGGGTGTGCGGTGGCTGAGCGACTCAGGGGAGGGGGCAGGTGTCTAAAGAAGCTCTTGCAGCCAAATCAGAGAGCCACATGCTCCAGCACGTGCATTGTTCCCTGCTCACTGATGCTGCTTATGGGGACCAATATGCTCTGACCCACACACCAGCTAAAGAAAGAGATGTACAGCGCTGAGATCCCCCACTTACCGCCTGAACATGCCCATGTTTAGCAGCTGGGTCATTACTGAGCCATCCACTGCACCAAAAAATTTTCCAGTCTGCAAGCACAAGAAAGGTAAAAAAAGGAAGAAACTGTCAACAGTAAAATTTCCAAATGCTTGATGGCTCCAGCTGATCCAGTCTGTCTGGAGGCCTACTGCATATAATGAGTGTTTTATAAGGAGGTAATGCTGAGCCTTGTCCTTTGGCTGGCTGGAAAGCTTGAGGGAGGACTTCCCCCATCACCAGCTGGGCATCCTGCACCATTCCTACTGCGCATGGAAATGATTTAGCCCACGTAAGTCTCTGCAGCTAGTGACAGAAACAGGCAGACTCTCAAGCTGCAGAGACCCTGACATATCGATTCACAGGGAGCTTGGGCTTTCCTGTGGGTTTTTGTGAATCCACATTCTCTGGATCTGAACTCCTGAATCTCTTCCACTTGAGCCCCTCTGCCGTCCTGCGGCTTCAGGAATCTCTGCTCTCCTGCTGCCTGAGGTGAACTGACTCACCATGCACCACTGCATCATACACATTTATTTTGGTAGCAAACACAGTTTTACAACTCCCTGTCGTGCAAGTTCTGAGCAGGCAGTAACCCAAACAACACAACACACACCGACCCCTCCCTTTACCTTACACAGTCACTGGTGTGGTCAGAGCTATGCTAGCGCTGACTCCACCCCAGCAGAAGTTGCATTTGGGAGGCAACAAACCCCCAAATCCCACTTGCATGCCTGGACTGAAAGCAGACCTTATGGCCCTCTGGTCACATTTATGTTTTGGAGTAAAAAAACCTCAAATACAATCCCAATTCCAAATGTGGGAACCACTGCTTGAAAGATTTCTTCAAACAACCAACAGTTCTGGCTTTGCTGACTACTAAACCATGACAAATCTATTGTAAAAAAATGCTTCAAAACTGCAAGTCCGCTGCTGTTTGCAAGTAAGTAAATAAAATACTTGTAAATAATAAAAGCACAGATATGAGCTGTCCTCCGTCTGTTTTCCTGGCTCATGGGTCTTGATGCAGTACATAGGACCCATACGTTATGGAAGAATTCATGCAGTTTGGGGGGACATTTTACTTTTCCACTGATAGGCTAGCAGTCATTTAGGACATATTAGCAGATGACAGATGACTTCATTTATTTGAGTGGGGCATTTCCATTAAAAAGAAAAACCAACCCCTTAGGCAGATTTACCTAAGATCATATGGTAATCATCTAACAGTAGTGTTACGTGGTTATGAGCCTCTTCCCAACAGGCTTTAGAAGGCGTTGCACTGTATAAATCGACACATAACATCAACTCCTCTTTGAGCATTTAGGCAGTAATCGTCTCAGACATAGTCAAATGTGTCTGAACAACCACTAACTTTTTTTCACCTCCCTCGCTCTTTCAATCTGATTAGGGTGGTGAGGAGGCCAGCTGCTTCCATTAATACCAGTTTGCAGCCCCAGCAGGAGCCGAAGTGGTGGGATTTAATGCAGCACAAGCTGCAGTTGGTGTGGCAAGGGCAGGGGGCACAGCAGGACTGTAAATGGGGCCTCCGCTGTCCAAAGATGCTGATGTCAGACTGAATTTCTTCAGGCAGGACACCAGTTCTACAAGTACAATTGAGGAACTGTTAGTGTAATTGAGAATGAGGCCTAGGGAATGTGTTCAGAAAAGCATCAGCAAACTGACCTTTAACACTGAATCAGAAATCCAAAGCTCTGTGCTGTTTTAGGTACCTTGTACAGGTAGTAACACAGGAAAGCATCACTTGGCAGAAGCCAAAGTGGTTCTGTACTGAAGCAATATTTTGCCAAACAGCTCTCATTACAACCTGCTTCCTTCAGCGACTGGCTGCTGCTCTCCCAGACATCCCCCTGCTGCGTTTCTCCTAACTCCCAGCTCTGGGCAGATTTCCACAGGCCCTTGCAATCTCAGAGGTTCACAGCACAAAGCATTGCCTCTGACATCCTGCATGACACAGGGCTGAGAGCATACAAGTTCATAGGCAGGCTAAGGGCGGGAAAGAGATAGACCCCAGAGCACACATATTCCTCAAATGGCACATTGCTGCTCACAGACATATATGTGTCCATGCTTTGCAGGCTCATTTGAGCAATTTGCACTTTTGGTACACAGAAAAGCTGTAGACAAATGGGATCTGCCAAACAGTCCAGGCTTTGGGTAAGCATGGCAACCTCCTCGCTCCATGGCTCAAAGCAAGCCAGCCCTTGCTTCTCCACAGCCTCTGGCCAGCCGTAGTGGGTTCTTGGCCTTTTAGCTGTCACCCTGCACCCTGTCCCACCTGAGAAGAGATTGCAGACATACCCCGCAAGGTGCGTCAGGGAGAAGGCAGCATCCTAGAGAAAGAGCTTTAGCAAGCAAGGGGACATCCGAATGCAGCAGGGAGGGAGCTTCAGATGTGTGATCCGCAGCTGTGCCTCTGTCTGGCAGTGAAAGGCAGCTAAAAACTCAGGCGTGGTTGTGGGGCCATGCTGCAAACATGGTCAGAATCATAGCTCCAAGCAGTCCTTGGCTGCAGCACAGCCTGGGTCTGCCACTTATTTTCCCTTCCTCCGCTGCCCTAGATTGCCTAAGCCTGCTCCTCACCCACTCCCTTCTCCTGGCTCTGGCTACTAACTCTTTGCTCCCACTATGAGGAGTCTGGATGGGGGGATTAGCCCGAATTAAGAGATTACCCATTCTTCCCCAAGTAATCCTGCAGGGAGCTTCCAACTTGTCACTCATCAAAATCCTGAGTCCCTCTTTCTTTTGCGGTAGCTTCTGGCTGCCAGTAAGCTTCCTGCTGCCTGCAGGCAGAGCTTATTAGAGCCGATCTCCCATCCTGATCCCCCATCCCAAGGGTAGAGCAGGGTACAGCCTGAGCCAGGCTGTCCTCACCCTGTTCCTGGGTGAAGCCGCTCTGGTTTCCAGTGCAGTTGCCCAGGGAAGGTGTGGGCAGCAAGGCAGCGGGGCTGAGCACAGCCTAAAGCACCACAGCCCCATGGGAGCAAACAGAGACAGAGGAAAACACCTCAGAGGTCCTGGAGCAGGTGTAGGGACACAGGTACTTTGGCACCTCTCCGCTATTCTTAGCTTGCACTTTGCCCCGGGAAACAGGCACTTTGGATGTGAAAGCTCCTCGACTGCCTTCCTTGGGGAAGCACATGGGGCCCTGCTCATGCTGCAGCCGCCACATCCTGTGTGGCTCAGTGGGGTGGAAGTCTCGCCTGTGCACTCTTGCTCCTGCGGCATCTGATAAGCTTCCTCCCATCCCAGCTGGTGGGGCAGAGCAGTCAGCATGTGTGCAGGCTGCCCTTATCCCCTCTGCTGGGCTGAAATGCTGACCCAGGCATCTGGAGCACTCTTGCTGGTCCTAGTGTCAGGTATGAGGCAGGGTGGGAGGGCAGCAAACGAGCTGACTTCTCCAGGAAGGCAAAAACCCAACAAAAATCCATGTAACAGACTTTTTTTTAATTAAGTTAAAGGTTACACTGTGGGAAGGGTGTAGGATGAGGCAGGGAAGGCTGCATAGCAGCAAGTGATCCCACGCAGCAACATCCAGGTGGCAAGGCTATGAAAGCCAGGGTATTGATTTAATGCTGCTGCTGCTGTTGTCTTGAGTTCCCTGTAGTGTTTAACAGTGTGGACACTCATAGTACCACTGGGAAATAAAAGTAGTAACAGGAACAAGATAAAGAAAGCAGAAGAAAAGTAGCAGTGAACTCTCCAAGGTCAGGGGAGGTAACAGCTGGAGGAGATGACAGCTCTGGTGCCTGCAAAAATGCCTGATCTTGGAGGCATGTGGATGTTTATAATTTACCCAAATCCACTATAATGGCATGTTTCTGCTAGTCAGGTCTTTCAGAGACAAGCTTTTGAAAAATCCATTTTCCATAAGATGCAGGAAAAATACAGAGAGAACCCAGGAGGGTGGTGCTGAGGACAAACAGTAGCAGTGGTAGCTGAAGGGCGTGGGTGCCTTTATTTATGGACAAGTGCAATAGGACTCAGTAAAGCAGCTTTGAAAATGCCATGGGGGTCAGAGGAGGAAACAGCAATTCCTAAGACTACCAGCCCACCCCGAAGATGCAGAAGGTCCTGGCCTCACAGAAAAGGGAGCCAATACAACTTTACAGTATTTTCCTATCCTTTGGGGTTTTTTTTATAATTTTTTATTTGTTTGATTGGTTGGTTGTTTTTTTGGCATACCAGGTCATTGAAGGGGCACTTATACTGGAATATTCAGTGTACTGGGGAGGTCACTTTCCTAACAGAAAAGAGCTTGGTTATTCCCTGCAATATGCCCCCTTGATATCTGTCTGTATCATCTCCTAGTGCTGCTGTGTTGCTGATTCATTTTGCTTTGAGAGTCTCAACTGTTCTCATCTTGGCCTCTCTGAACTTGCTGTGTAGTGACTGCAGAATTCATGCTCTCACCTTTTTCTTTTGCCAGACTGCTCTGAATATGCTAACCAACATGAGTCCAGATGGGAAACCATGGGACTCATATAGCTGATGTTTTCCATCTAAATATCCATCTAAAAATTCCTCTTCTTTATTTTCTGCTCCAGCTACTTTGAGATCAATGACACTACATCATGCTTCACTCTTTAACCTTAACTTCCTTAATAGCCACTTGTAAGGGACTCTGTTCAAGGCTTTTAGAAAACCTGAAATGCAGTAGATCATCCATTCTCCCTTATCTCCTGATTTACTCACACTTTCAAAGAACTATAGCTGATAAGACAGGTTTTCTTCCTTTATAGGAGCTTTGCTGCTTGTCCCAATCACATCCATCAGGTGTTCTGTTACTTTATTTTTCATTTCCATTTCAACCTGTTTGTCACATCTTGAAGGAAGTAATTTCTGGGATCAGATCTACTGCCTTTTGGAAATACACATGCAGTATTTGTTAACTCCACTACTATGTCAATTTTAATGAAACTCCACACTTCTGTCAGTAACAAAACAGCTTCATTTCCCATTTCTTCTATAAGCCTACTCTTGCTATTGACTTATTGCTTTGTTTATGAGAGTGTTCCAACGTGTCGCTTTCTGACATCCAAATCTATGGCCTTTTATTGTTTTGAAACAAGTAGCTCTGTAGTGAATTTACCAGAGAGCAGAAAAGTATAGCTAAACCATGCAGTGGCTGGTAGCACTGACATTACCCAGGCTGCACAGGATGTCACATCACAAACTGTGTCCCTTCAGCTCCTTGGAAATGGTTGTGGAGGTGCTGGCAGCGGGAGGAAAGGAAGCAACCTTTGTTGCCTATATTTTTATTACTATTCGAAGTCTTTTTCCTTAATCCTTTCACCTCTGTGAGTCCAGTAAATTGTCCAGTTCTTTAGGTGTGTTCCTGTTTCCCATTTGCTTAAACAATTTCATTTAAATTTTTGCCTTTGGCATTTTGCTCTTACCATCCCCTCGCATTCCTTTCCTGGAGAATGCCTGCTTCCACTTCAGAGGCACTCAAAAGCGCTGCTGCCTTCCCCTTTCCCCTTCCCATGTCAGGTCAGGTCTGCCTTCTGGGACTGTCTCAGATCATCTTTCAGCAGCATCTGCGCTGAGAGGAAGCAGCCTAATTTGCTCACTTCTGATAAAAAGATATTTTGACTAGTTCTTTCCTTATCACTGTAAACTCATTCCTTACGCAGGATGTGCTGTCACTCTGCTGGGAGGCTTCCCCCTCCCCGCACAGCTGAATTTAATTACACTGCGGCCACCCTTATTACACAATTGAATTTCATTTGTTTTAACCAGCTCTGGTGGGTTATTTAGGAACATGCCAAGCACACTCCCCTCCTTCTCTTATGCTCTCTTACCTCTGCAGGTCTTTTGGAAACGAGTATAAAGCCATTGTTATCAACAAGGAAACAATTCAGAATCTGTAGAGATGAAAGAGGAGCAACGTTAAAGACAGCTTTTTCCATGGTTGTCTGGTACGTACCACTATGTGCAGGATGGAGCCATGTGGGCTTGTGCTTATGGCAACAGCCTCAGCATCTCCATGCCTAGCACCACGGCTCAGCTACCACAGGTTTTACACAATTGACTTTTCCTTCTCTGCCTCCATTTTGATGTATTTACTTTGTGTGCTGTCTGTGACAGAGATTCTCTCTGTCTTTGTGTGCTGGCCTAGCAGGCTCTGAGCCACATTTAAGAAGACAAGGCATCCTGCAGGAAGCGACAGGATACTTGAACAGCACTTCTCTTTAATAAAATGGTATCTGATGCTTTTCATCTTCAGATTTCAGAGTTTTATAACCACTCATGAAATAACCCTCTCCTCACCACTGACTATCATCAGTCCTGGTCTTATTTTTATTTTGCAGGGCAGGAAATGAAGGCACAGAGCTTAGATAAAGCCTTTAGGTCCCACAGGGAAAAAGTAGGATGCAGAGGAAACCCTACATGAACACAGAAGGAAAATTCTCTGGTGATCCCACTCTCCAGGGCAGAGGAGCTCCTATCCCAAATATGCCTGAGACCAAGGTTGAAGCAGTGGCATAAATGCAAAGAGGGGTGTCCAGCACACATGTCATGCTGACAGCCACTCTCTTTGGCAGACCTGGGGTGCCAGTGAGACAGCCTTAGAGGAGGAGGGCTCTCCTTAGAGTCACTGGCTGGAATCCGCATGGCCTGCCCAGGCTCAGCTGACATCACACAGCTGATGGGAAGACCTAAACTGCAGGTTTGTCTCAACGGCATGAGGTCTTGCCCCACCTGAGAAACGTCTTGTGAGGAGGAGACAGAGATCACCACAGAGCAGGCAGTCAATTACACCCATCACAGGTAGAAAGAGGAAATCTGGGCAACTTACATCATCCTGACAGCTTAGTGGACAGGCACCGTCGAAGGCACTGCACTGGAAAGGAAAAACAGAGAATTAACCATGGCGTGATCTCATCTTACAGTCTTCCTGTGGGGACTGCTAAGCTAAAGGTCTCTGTTCCAGCATCCCATAAAGTTCTGCAAGTTATCTGGTGTTTCCACCAAGATGAGCTCTACAGCATGCACAGGTACCACCACCCCTGAACTGGCCACTCAGTGGCTCTGGGTGCTGCCCACCTCTCTGAGCAACATCTCCTGCACTGAGGGTGCAGATCCTGCAGCTGTCTCCCTGACACGCTTCCAGCACTACCTGTGCCCTTCTAGCAGAGACTCATTAATGACCGGGGGGGGCAGCATCAAGCTCTCCGGCTGTGAAACCAAAGGTTATCGTGCACTGGTGAGGAACCAGCTTTCATTTCAGCATCTGTTAGTATCTGGACTAAGCCCATGACATGGCATTTTAGATCAGGATTCTTCTCAGGCAGGGATTTTTCTGTTGTTGTTGCTGTTGGTTTCTTTATTCTCCAGACAGCTAATGATAAAATAAGATGTGAATGGTGCTCATGTAGCCCAAAGCACCATCCATTTGTTTCATTTAGGATTTCTGTGTACTGGACTTGACATGTGTTTCACAACACTGAACAGGGTGGAGACATGAGGGGTTAAGTGGTGAGTAACAAAGCCCTTCAGGTGCTTATTGATTTAATAATTGTTCTGAGTTTGCCATGACTGCGTGTGTCTGTCTCTTTGTGTTATTTTTAAATGCTGTTTTCTCTAGCAGCAGAGGGAAGAAAGCTGACATGGTGTTGCCATTTCTGTACACGGGGTCCCCTTCCTGCCAGAGGTTTTCTGGGGTCAGGGAAGGATAGTGACGTGTTGTGTAGCCTGTCTGCTCTCAGCCAGATGCCCTTTATTTCTGAAAAACTCTTATACATAAGCCCCAGTCTCCCTTCTGGATGATTCTCAGTAACTAGAAGTGAATTTGCCATTTCAAACCACAAGAAGACTATTACTTTTAGTTAAAATTTGTTTCTTCTCTTGAGTTTTGCAGAACAAAACCAATAGTTTCAGGTTGCTGTCCCTCTGCTCAACTTCAGGGGAGGCTCGGAGATGACTGAGTTTGTTTCAAGCCCTGTGGCTTTGCAATGTCACACGCTCCAGCTCTGAGTGGCTTTTTGCGGCTCTAGGGATGATGGTTTAAAACCACCTCTTTACCCACAGGACAGAAACCCAGGGAAAGCAGAATGGTTTCCCACAAGAAGGGCCTGTGTCTCACAGCATCTTCTTCAGCAGGATGAGGACTGAATCTTGCTGCTGCTGCTCTTCCAGACCTGGAGAAGCTCCAGCAGTGCCAGGTGCTGGGCTGGCCAAGCAACAGTGGGAGTGTGGTGAGGAGCCCAGTCTGAGAGCATCAGCAGTTTGCAGGGAACCCCTGAAGTGGGTCAGAGCTGAACCTGAGCTCCTTGGTTGCTCTGAGACCATAATTACTGCCTTAGGGGCACAGGCCCCTACTCAGAGACCAGCCTACCTCACAGCATCATCTTGCTGTTGGTCAGGTCTCTTAAAAGCTGCAATCCAGAGGACTTTCAGCTTTGCCAAAGACACTTAATTACTGTGAAGAAAAACACAGCCTACGACAGGCTTGGACCACCTCCAGTGACTACAGACGAGGGACAGTGCCTATAATATGCTGGCACACAAATGACACAATTATGAAGCAGAGCTGAGGCGAGGCACGCTGGGACGCCTCCCTGTCCCCAGCTTTTGTCTACTTACATCAGTGTCATTGGGCTGGGAGATGGAGGCACAGCATGGACATCCAGAGTGGCACAGCATGCCGTGACACGGGAGAGAGAGAGAGAAAACAAAATCTGTTAGTCATTCCTCTGTCGAACGGCGGTCACATCCTGGGGAACCATACGCAGGCTTTTTTCATACCAGCACCTACCAGAGCCATGGCATGCAGGCACTTGGCACACAAGCCACCTTTCAGCTTCTTTAATAAGCCTTCCTGGTTTCACTAAATGCCCATGCGGGCTTGTTTGTGTGAGAAATGCCTGGGTATGGCCCTCTGAGATTTTTAAAAATGAAGCTCTCTACTGATGCTTCAGGATGTGCTCACATGCTTTGCAGAAGTCTTTTTAGCTCAGGTTAGGTTTAGGCAATCTCCCACCTGTGAGGACGCTCCTGCCACCACGGCCAACTCTGGGCTTTCCCATTCCCCACATGTGCTCGCTCCCAGTGATCACCCTCCTGTCCTCCTATCTTCTCTGTCATCCCCATCTGATGACAGTTCCCTCTCCTGACAGCAGAGAGCTGCTTCAGCTGTGTGCTGCTTCAGTCCTGTCAGTCTAACCCCTCCAGTAGAGCTCCCCAAAAGCAACGCCTGAGGACAAAGCCCCTGGGTGGTAAGGGAAAGGTTTTTCACTTTTCTTGCCTCTCAGACCAGGGGGGCTGTTTTAATTATTCCACTTCTCCCAGTCCAGTAAGAGCGTCCAAAATTAGGATGATACTGAAAGTTTATCCCTGAAGCAAATTATTTTTATTTTGGCATGCTGGTAGTGTTTTGTTATCATTATCAAGATGAGAAGAGATGGCAGTAGTTTTTTTTCCGTGTGCCCAAAAATGCAGATTTCCATGAGGTTTCTGAAAGGCTGAGTGCAAACGTATTTCTACAATTAAATGTGTCATAAGCAGCAGAGCTAATGCCAGGCCAGGATGCTGACACTGTCAACGTGGCATTCACAGAACAGACTCACGACTCACAAGGCATTAGTGCCGTCAAAGGATTACAGGAATGTGTGACTTCAAACTAATCTACTGCATAAATCTTTTAATATGAATTTCACAAAAGCCCTCATCAAAATGCCGTCGTACGTGATGTAACACAGCATCCACCTAGCTGACAAAGAGCGTGAAATTGTCTCGCTGCATGATTGATGATGCTCCTACCTGTCGCATGGCCATCCAAAACTTGCTTTGGAGCAAGTCCAGCTTAATTTGCACGCCCACCGCTACGAGAAACAAGAAGGCAGCGGGTAGAAAGAGAAAAACAAACACAAGTTAGGAGAGGAGGGGTAAATATTCACCCAAAGTGATAGGATGGAAATCGCAATCACAACCTGCTTCCAAGTGTGAATGATAAGCATGGAGGCATCAGCACTGAGTCAGGCTGCCAAGTGAGAGTCAGAGGTTTAACAAGGTAGAGGAAAAAGGGACACTGACTGTACCCAGGTACTGACATCTCCCTCCCACTAAACGATATGAAACTACAAACAAATTAACAGCAACAACAAAAACCCCACCAAAAAAACCCCAGGAGAGCAAACATGTGAGCTTTCATATTTGTCTTTTGTAGATCTGCCTGGCCAGAGTGGATGTTTCTGTTCAGCCCAGCCTCAACTCCTGCACCACACAGCATCAATCAGAAATAAAGTAGGCCAGCGTGAGAAAGGAATTCCTTCAAAAACTCACCTGTCTCAAGGGGAGACCACAGCGATTTAGATTGCTCCTAAGCCACTACAAAGACCCCAGGATAAGAAAGTCACTTGATAGAAAAGTGTCGATTAGAAGCAGAGCTTCGTTACCAACCTAGTGCACACTGGGCTAAGCAAAAGCGTGCGTGCGTGTGTATCTTAATGAAGTGTGTCCTAATTTCTTGGCTTGATTTCTCTTCTATTCCCAGCATCACGGTCCTGAAATAAGACACAGCTCTACAGGAGAAGAAGCGGTGCAGGGTCTCCCCGACAGAATAACCCAGCTGTCCCTGGGTAGGTTGCCTACAAGCACACGTAATAACCAGCGCAGTCTTGCGCAGCCTGGCGTGGTGACGGGGAGCAACAGGGTTGTGTGGCAACTGGTTGAATCCAAGAGCTCTGCAGAAATTACAGCCTCAAGCAGGACCTGGAAATAGCATATGAAGTGCAAGGGAGGGAGGAAAAAAAAGAGAGGGAGAGTTCAAGCCTTTTTTCACAACCACCAATATCGGGCGGATGAAGCGTTCCTGTTTCTACAGATTTCCTCTGAATTAGCAGGAGCTTCAAAGGGGGGAACAGATCCTTTAAATCTGAATCACGGTGTGTGGGTGCTTTTAAGCTAACAGTATGATCTGATGCTCTAATTCAGATGGGTATGAATTAAAGCTAGAGTATGCAATGGTATGTATATTTTCTTGCAGCATGTACAGAGACCCTGGCACCTATCATCAGCTCTCCCTTTTATGCCAGTGTCAGTGTCCTTCTCATCACATTCGCACTGCTGGTACATCTTACGAAATACCACTTACAGGCACATTTCTTATGCAGTTCTCCCTGCTGCAGACTGAACCGGACCACCTGTACATGGGGGAAAGAAATGATTTTGTAGAGCTGCCTTGTCCTAAGCCTCACAGAGCAGAAACCAGATAAGAGGAAGAATGAAAACAAAGGAGGAAGGATGGGGCTGAGTCGAGACTGGGTGAAGATTTGTCAGCTTCAGTGGGGCCATCACAGGCATGATTTGGCTTGGTGCCCCTGCAGACAAATCAGCAGTACATGTCAGAAGGCAAACGGTGCTATTGCTGCTAGCCCGATGAGGCCCACACATCCAGTTTGGCATGGAGCTTTAAATAAATTCGTTGTTATCCTTTGAAACCATCTAAAGGAAGAGTTATTCCCCTTACCACAGCAGACCACATCAAAGGGACTGAACATTACCCAGGACATACAGTTTTTATGAGACTTGAAGAGTAGTCAATATCTACATAACTAAACTTGCAATGCAGAGCCTTAGCGAGTGGCTCAGGTTTTTGCCATTGGGAACATCTATCCTCAATTTGTTCTTCAAAGAGAGCTTTGCCCCTGGTTGTAAATCCTTGCCTGTGCCCAGGAAACATGAGTAGCATGTACCATATTCTCACAGAGTTGCCTACAACGTGAGGAAGGAGAGTACCTGGGGGCTTGCACTGGTGCCCAGTGGCAGGGGCAGAAAGCAGTGTCTCCCAGCCATCTTCTCCCTCATTCCACATCGCTCACAGCCATGTCTAACCCGTCTGTGCCATCTGTCTGCCAGCCTTGTCCTCTGGATGCAATCTTTGCAGCCCTAACCTCTCTGCAGGGCTTGTGCTTACTCATCTTCTCTGCACCGGTCCATCAGAGGGAACCATAGCAGAGAGATTGCTCCATGCTCCTGCCTGGCAGCACCACTTCTCGCTGCTCAGGCTGGATTGAAGAAACTTCCACACACTCAGGTGACCTGAGGAAGATGCGTGAGCTGAGGAGAAACAGGCCACAAACACCCTCCCAGGGCTAGGAAATAATTGCCCAGGTGCCTTTAGGCTGTTGGCGAGGAAAGGAGGAAAGCAGTGATTCAGTCTGAGGTAAACATGCTGCAGCTCAGGTGAGAGAGAAAAACAGAATACCTCCCCCCTCCCCTGCTTTTTCCAAGTTATAACTGATCATTAATCAGACTTTTTGCTCTGGTGCCAAAGAGCATGCTGCAGGAGCAGGAAGATCTGAGGTCCGTGAAATGATGAGCGGCCCTGGTGTGCAGCACAGCAACAACCATAGAGTCCTTGGAGAGACCGTGGCTAATAGCTTTATTCCTACAAATGTGCATATAACCTGTGCAACTGTAGCATCTCAGCAACGGAGTAAGACGCAAGGACAAGCAATGCTGCACACCTTGCATAGTCAGAAGCTGCTTCACCATGTCGGTGAGCTACCCAGACCTGTGCACGACTTCCCACCAGCAGGCACCCTGCCAGCCTGGCTGCAGCTGGCTTTCTCTGGGGTTGTGTGCTGCCATCCACCGTGGCAGTAAGAGCCTTCCCCTCCACCTGCTCATCCCTGCATCAAGCACGTCTGCCTCATTAGCTCATCCTCCGCTTGTCTCTCTTTCTGTCTGCCTCCCCTGGCTTGTCTCCTTGATTATCCATATGCTGTCCTCATAAGGAGCTTTCCCCAAGATTTAATTCTCAGGGCTGCTGCACAACAAAAAGGCATAACAAAGAGCTGCAGATTACATCCTGCTTATCAGGATGTACTTTGCCATTCAGAACCATTTTTTCATGACCACCAGTTTGATGGTTAAATAAAAACCTGATTCGAATAGAAGAATGTACCAGAGCAGCCTTGCCTGTACTGTCCATTTGCATTTCCTACTGAAACATTCTGAAATATTTCCATTTTCTCTCTCAAGCCAGCAGTGGAATGGCCCCACTCAAAATTTTACTTGAAGTTTTCTAAAAATTTTACTTAAAAATAACTTCTAGGCAAGTTAAAATGAACAAAAAGCTCAATGGCAGCTACCCAAAGCTGCAAAGGCAGCCTGCCTGTGCTACTGTACCTGACAGAAAAGGCAGTTCAAGTGGATTAGCAAAAGCGTAATTCTTGCAAATGTGAGCTACCAAGGTCATCCGCAAGCTGGAAGAAGGCAAGTGAGGGGTCTGATTTCTGGGGGAAGCAGGCTGCAGAAGCCCACAGGAGAGCACAGGGAGAAGCCTGACAGAGGCAGTGGGCTGGATTTGTGTGCTTACTGCACCCCTGTACCAGCAGGCTGTGTCAGGGGGGACAGGGGGTACCTCTGTCATTGGCATGGATGTAACCGCACCTGACACTTGCACTGGACATATGGGCTAAGCACCCTCTCCCCACCACACACCAAATCTGGAGGAGCAAACTGTGGGTGCAGGGGCTCCTCTCTTTCACCCATTCCCCTCATACCACTCCTCCCCCCACCAGCACTCCTCAAGTTTTCCCTGGATCCCCAAGGAAGTTGAGGCCGGGTCGTGCTGCATCCAAGCAGGAAAGCATTACAGCAGCCCATGTGCTCAGCCACCATGACTGGGAAGGATGTGGCCAGCCTGCTATGGGCACCCCTCACTCAAATCTCTATGTCAGACACACCGTGTACCCCTGCCATCTCGAGAGCACCGGTGGGAAGGGGGTGCCTTGCTCCCAAGCCCCCTGGTTTCTCCCCCACTGCCTCCCCTTTGCTGCAGCCACTCACCTCACCCCTACACAAAAACCAGGGCCCATCCTTTCTATCTGGGTTTCTTGTAATGAGCCATCCCAGGCAGGGGAGAGATGGAGGGAAGGGAGGAGGCGTTCAGCTCTGTGCCTCCTTTCATAACCTGTGCCTGACCAATCTGCCTCCTGAGGGGCTGCGGGGAGCTTCCCCCATCCCGGCATCTCCTCACCCCTTCTTGAGCCCCTCGGCTTCCAGCATGGGGAGAGGGATGGTGACAAGTGGGGGAGGAGGCAGAGAGAGGGACTGACAGCAACTGTCCTTTCTCCAGGATGGGCTGAGAGAAAGGAAAACCTCCCCAGCTCCTTCCTCTGGGTGTTTCGGAGCAGATCCTGCCTGCCTGGCAGGGTGACTCCTCTGCACGGGCTGTGCGCGCTCCTGTGCGTGCGCTGCTGCCATCGCAGATGTACCCCCAGCTGTCACTTCGCCACGCGCAGTCGCTCCCTCTCCCCCC
>NW_010184204.1:25007-27407 GCF_000695765.1 Mesitornis unicolor
AGGGGCTCCTGCCAACGAGGGTCCACCGAGAGCCCAGCCGACAACGGAGGGACTTTCTGCTGGATTTGCTTTGGGATTGTACCGGGTTTGCTGGAAGAGCTGTCTTTCTCACAGGAGGGTCCACCCCAGCTTGAGAGAAGTAAGTAAAGATGTCTCTCTTTTGTATTCTCCCCCCACTTCCCCAGTTATATGAGATGAGCGGAGCTGCCCCCCCAGGAACCGGCTTCCCTGGGGAGGAGAGTGGGGGTCAGGGGCAGCACAGTGCAGGGGTCCCGGTTGTGCGAGGCTGACGGGCAGTAATCTTCCCGACAAGGCAGAACGACAACTCTGCCGCAGAGACTGCCGGTACTGGTTCCAGTCCAGTTTCAGTGTGGGCAGCTGGAAGCAACTTCTCCCAGCTGTGAATGGCACCGGTGTAAGCATGGGCAGCTGGTGCAGCTCTGAGGTGAAACGCTTGGTGCTGTGTTTACCAGCTACCAGGCAGCTCCCAGTGAGCTCTGGCTTTTGTCCCCTCCTTGGGGCTGTGAGAGGGGCCAGCATCCAAGGTGCCACTCACCTGACCATGGTGGCTTTCCTGGGTATCATTTTGGTCTCAGCTGTCTTACTAAGAATAACCTAAAATGGAGAAGTGAGGACCAAAATCAAACAGAGCCAGCACTCAAGACAGTTTTAGGATGAGGGGAGTGTATATGTGTAAGTGTGTGTGTGTGCATGCACAATTTCACACACAAAGTTCACAGCCATGACCACAGGACATGAAGTGAAGGATGCCATATGACAAGGGGAGCCAAAAATAAGTCCCAAGTTGCTTTCAGCATCCCTGGAGGCTAAGCCTGTGATTTCTGAACTTTTGGGCGGAAAGCACAGCACGGACGGTGGGGGTGAAACACAGCATGGAGAAACTTCAGAGCTTTTTCTAGCCTTGCCTGGGAGAAAAGGGGGAGAATAAAGTCCCAAATAAGCCGATGTGAAGCCCCCTGTGGATATCAGTATGTATGTGAGCGTTAGCATGTGTGTATGTATGCGTGCATATATACACTTGTGCATATATACACATGCACAGACACGTGCACACATACATCCCACTCAAGGCATTCTCCCCCTGCCTGCTCAGTTTATTACTGCCACTGCATCTCATGCTAATTAAGAGAGACGTGTGAAATCGGAGCTCTCCTGTTTTGGGGAGAGAGGATGTTTGGAGCTCTTGCTCCAACCAGGTCATGATCGAGCCGGGCCCCAGGCCCATGTGGACCATCAGGTAGCCTGGATGTGCCATGTCCAGCACATCCCCGATAGCAACAGTAGTGAGCAGGGTACAGCTCTGCTCTGCTCTGCTGCTAGTGCCTGATCTGCCACACTAGCATAGAAGGAGAAATTAAGATCTCATCTGGGGAAGGACTGGAGCAGCTGCTATTGCAGGGTTGAAACAGGGAAACCCTTATAAGACAAGGGGACCCTGAAAGGCACAGAGGGGCTTGTGACAAAGCAGGGAAGATTTCTACCAGTGAGGAAGAGGGGGTGCCTTTCCAGAATTGCAGACCATTTTTCTTCTGAGCTTTGTCGTTTGGGTCTGTTGGGGGGCAGGGGGTGGATCTTCCTCTAACTGCTGTGGGCAAACAACATTTGCAAGGGAATTATTCCACATGAGCGAAAGGCTTGCGGGAGCTGTCTCCCCGTCAGACATCAGTGCAGTCTCTGTTAGTGTTATCTTGCCCACTTGGAGGAATTATGGTAAAACCTGAGGAAAGGGGCTGTCTGCAAAGAGAAAGGGGGGAAGCCCTCTTATGTAATTTTTATACCGGATCATAGCTTTACCCTTGCCTCCAGCAAAGTGAATGCCACACACTAGCAAGGTGCACTCCCAGCTTGGAAATCTTCATGAGCTACTCCAGCTTCCTGCCCTTCCTCTGGCTTTTCTAAACCCAATGCAGAAAGGATTTTCTAGGCTTTTCAGCACAGCAGAAGCCTGATGAAGGCAGAGCCACATCTCAGTGCAGCAGAGAGGGCCAGCAGCAGCACAGGGCCATGAAGATACCTGGACAAGAGCATCCAGGGAGCAGCAGAGGCTGGAAAAGGACAGGGAGAGGCTCAGTCCTGTGGGAAGGCATTTTTGGGCAGTGCTTTGCTGACTCTTAAACACTTGCCTGTTGCTGATTCAAAAGAGAGACCAGGCAGTTTCCTTCACTTGCCATGTTTGGTTACAAGCAGCTGTTTACACTGCTTGACATCTATCCCAGCCCTGGGTGGCCCAAGCTGTAACTCAAATGACCATACTGGGTCCTGCCAGCTGGGTAATGCTCCAGAGTGCTACACCATGACATGCACCCCAGTTCTCAGTGGGAAGGAGCTGCAGCTTGAGTCCTGGGCTCTTTCTGTGCCTAGTGCATGGAAATACCTTGT
>NW_010184204.1:27438-65270 GCF_000695765.1 Mesitornis unicolor
ACCTGATCCCTGCTGTGGCTTTATCAAAATGCTGGCTCACAAAAATGCTGTGTGTGGCTGAGGGTATCCTAACAGCAAGAAGAAGTTTTTTTTTTTTCCATAAACCAGTTAAATTCCAGGCTGGAGAGATGGGAGGGAAAGTTGTGTCACCTGTAAGAGGTGGGATTACATGAAATACGGTTTTATTTGCATTGCAAGAACAAGCAGCTGAAAGTTAGGAAATGCTGGGATTCATCTGCATCAGGCTGCAGCCCTGACTGGTAGGATCACACGCTGTATTTTCCTAAGCTGCCTCATTCAAGGCACTGGGTACGCGGTGCTCAGGGAGAGAAGCAGGAGGCTATTATTATTTTTTTGGTACTGCAGTGTGTGTGCCTGTTTTATTTGTTTACTTCCTGCCATCCAAGCCCTGAGGGCAATACATCATTATTCATTGTCTTGTGGTGTTCTGAAGATGTTTGCTGCTACAGTTGCCTCCTAGCTGATGATAGAGAATTTATGCTCCTGATGAGGCAAGAGAGAGTGGTTATTTTCCTTGCTTTTGAAGGGAAAAAGTGACTTCTCCTTTAGCCACATGGGCAAGGAGCAGCAGGTAGAGGACCAGAGCTTGGGGCTTCTTGGCTCTCAGTGCCATTGAGCACTCGAGACCGTACCAGTTTGCTGGCTGAGCTGCCAGCATTTTGGAAAACAGCTGTGAGTGTTCAGCAGTTCTGCAAAATGGCCCCTAGGGTCTCATGTTGGGCACCCGCAAAATTAGGAATGTACAGACTGTGGCCACCTGCCAAAACTGCGGTTTAATATTTAATGGTGACCATATAAAAATAGCCTTATTTATTGCAACATCCTCATTGTTAGCTTAGGTATCATGTATCCTTTCCACTGGGTATGGGACAGGGGCCTGTGAAAAAAAGAAATAGCACTTGCTCGGGTAACCAAAGGCTGTGTTGTAATGCATACATACAAGTGAATGAATTAAGGTTGTGCAGGTATTAACTCACATTTAACTGCTTGGCTTTGCAAGCCAAATGGCATATTTTATCATACGGCAATTTTTTAAAAATGAAAATGACACTTTCTTGATCCTTTTTTTTATGAATGGGAAAAAAGAGACTTTCCATTATTAATACACTGCAATGCCTCACACCCACCACAGGAAGGACTGAGACCAAGATTTACAGCAGGGTCATACAAGTCTGAACTTCACAACTGACTGCAAGCAAAGGCTGTTGCTTTGAAGTCAGACCGTGCTGCCCTGTTTTTCCTCACTCCAAGGAGACTGGGAAGCTGGGAAGCTTCCTTCCCCATGTACTATGCCCTCACACAAGGAATAAGAAAGTAGGACCACATCCTGAGTCTGGAGAGGAGCTGTTAGAAGCAACGTGACTTAGTGATTGTCACTTGGGCTTTCCTTCCACCCTTGGTAAGGCTCTCAGCTGCTGTGCTCCCCAAAACAAGGCATGCTGCTGCTGCAATTTTCCTGCCTTGAGTGGGGGCAGAGTGGCTGAAGGTGGGCCCTCTCCACATCACTTACATTTAGTGATTTTAATGGGATGTGAACATTGACCTGCCCCTATCTCTTCTGTGGCTGCAAACCCTCCAAAAAACTAAAGTCACATCAAATTTGAAGACATTCCCCTGTCAGAGCAAGCTCTGCAGCTTGGGGCTGTGATGTGTGTGCTAACCCACATGCATCCAAGGATCTTGGCTGAGGCTCTGGGTTGTGAGAGCTGTCACCACATCTTGTTGAGCTATGGGCAACATTCCCAGCTTATAAAGAGTTTAAGTGTGTCCTGGAGATCCTCAGGCACCCCTGAAGCTGCAGGCAGCAGGCTGGACCCCATGCAGTTTGTGTGGAGTCTGCAGGGATTCCCCTCTTGGATGCTGTGGGAAGGTCATGGGGGGTGATGGGGAAGGGGAAGAAGAGCTCCAGGCTCTCTCTAACAGGCAGCACCACCAACCTCATGCCACAGTGGCAACCAAGTGAAACAGATCTGTGCAACTCACTAATACAGAAAAAGGTCTCCTTCAGAGTTCAGTACAAAAGCATTGTGTGCGAACAATGAAAGTCAGGCTTTCCTTGGAAGGTTTGCCAGGAGCTGTGTGCGTGCAGGGTCACCGATCCCCTCACGATAAGAGCAGAGAGGATTTTTAACTGCTGGCATCTTGGGCTTTGCCCCACCGCTGTGCATGCATTGAGGAACCCTGCCCCTGTGAACACACCGTGGGCACAGGCTTGTAAAGTGAGATGGCAGTGAAGCTCTGCCCTCGTCCCACCATGTTTTCTACCTCTTTTCTCTTCTCCTCCTCCAAAAACCAAAGTGGCAAGCCACCACCCTTACAACTGGTGGTCTCCTTCTGAGAGGCTGGCGGCTGGGAGAAGCACAGACAAGGTGCTGGGTGAGGAACGGCAGGAGGGACTCCCTCACTCAGCAGTCTCCACCATAAAAACCAAAAGTGACAAGATTCAAGCAGTAGGAAGACTGTTGAGCTTGAGGTCTCAGGGTATTTCAGAATGCAGACTATGAAAAAAGGCAAAGGCTAGTTCTTGAACTAATGCAGACAAGAATGATGGCAAACAAGCAGGTGTGTGCACGAGATCACCCAGGCTTGCAGAAGCTCACCCGATTCTAGGAATGAGGGAGCACAAGGAGAAAGGCTGAAGTGCCTTGGCCCCCATAAAAGGGATTTTGTGGTATTGATCTGGAAGCCCCTTGATTTGGCAGTCTGGCCATTCTGTTTGACAGACGTCTGGCCTAGCACTCCAGTGACAGAACAGTGAACTGAGAGCTTATATTGATAAAAATACCTTACATTTTCCTATCTTGCTGCTAAATGGATGCACCTTTATCTACTACTCTGTGCATGTAAATCCATCTCTCAGACAGGCTGGCACTTTCTCTCTTATGGATCTGCTGCATCCTTTGCCTCTAATAAGAGACACAGAGAAGATACTGGGTGTGAAAACACCTGTGTGTGAGGTGGGGAGGGGAATGAGGACCACAGAAGCAGGATTCTCCCACCAAGCTGCTTTCCCTGCCTGGAGCCTTTTGCTGGGGTGTGCCACCCACCCACACCCATGGGGTAGGCTTGGCAGGGAGGGGTAGCAGGATTTTAAATGCCAGTAAGCTGAAGGATGTTCATGGGGTGTAAAGAAGGAATTTGAAGCGGAAGGGTGCTTCTCTCAGACCTGCCAGGTCAGGAGGAGCCGCAGTCCTTCTGCCAAGGGGCTGAGTGCAAGGATTAAGGGCCTGAGCTACTACTGGCCAAGGGATTAACCCCTGTAGGAAATTAAAGTTGTAGAGAAGGCTCTTCACTCCACAGCTGAGAGAAGGAGAAAAACTGGGATCTGGATTAGAATTGGCAGGGCTGGTGACAAGCCACCACCCACAGCCAACTGTTCCCGGCTGGATCAGAAAATGTTATCTCAGTCTTCATGTAGAACCCCCTTCCACATCTCACTCGGGTACCAATTTTTGCCAACAGTGTGAGAAGAACAAAAACATCACTCGGTGACAAGAAAAAGAGGAGGAAACTGGGTAGCAAACTCACGTGTCCCTCCTCCGAGCCCCTCTCCCACTCCCTCACCCGCTTCTCTTCTCAGCTGCCTCCGTTTTGCATTGAGGAAGCATGCACGTGGTCTGTCGCGTTCAATAATACTCCGAGAAGAAGCCGGCACGCACATGGCTGGATTTCTTTCTGTCAGCTGCCCCCTCAGCTCTCCTCCTGCTGCTGCTCTGGGCCTCCTCCATATGCCGCACTCTCACTGTGCTGGGACTTTCCTGTCACTCCTGTGTTGGATATCCCGGTCTCCGCACCTGCTTCCACAGCTTCCCAAGGAATCCCACTTCTCCGTGGCAATCTGGGTCTTTCCCATCAGTGCCACCTCTCCTTAGGGTGCTCTGTGCTTTCTCAGAGGGTTTGATGGGGCCTGGTGCCCTTGGTATTTCCAGCCTCTCCAACATCTCCCAGTCTTGTTATTGTGCATTGGTCAGAGAGGATTGGGATGCAAATAATGTTTCCTGGCTAAGGCATGGGATGAGAAATCAAGAAAAATTGGTCTTCTGATTTTGTCACTGTCCCCCCAAAACTCCTTTACTCTGTGTAAGTTCGATAAGCCCTAAAAGTAATCTCTGCAGGACAGGAGAGCATTTACAAGCCCAAAAGATCCAGTGTGAGCATTGCACTTGGCAGCTTTGAAATCTTGAGTGGGGAACTGATGTGTATCATGATGAAGTATCAAGAGCTGGGCAGCTGAAATACCAGGCAGCCAAACTCAGCAGCCAGTTTTATCTCTGTCATAGTTTACCCCTCCATAAAATGGGGATAAAGTTGATTTTTCTTGGAGGGGTTTGGAGAGAAAACATTTTTGAACACCAATCACATTTGTGTTTCAGAGTTGCCTGCACGCTGTCATTCCAAAGATCAGCAGCTTTTTGACCTCTTCACATCCCAGAGAATAGGGTGAGGTTTTTATTCACACCAAGACAGGAATGTGGCAGAGTCCCTTACAATACCAAGTGGGTTTGCATGCTTTCCACTTTACAGCTTTCTGTATGAGGTGTTTTGCTTAGCTGTGATCGATCACTGCAAGTCAGATGGCACAATTCCGCAGCTGGGTTTGTAGTGTGAATTTAAAATGCGCTTTCCATTGCTTGTGACAGCGCAACACTAATGAATCCTGAACACACGTGTTAATAAATCAGCAAGTGCTGGAAATGAAGCCTCCAGCTATTTAGCTTAGAAAGCTCACTGGGGCAGCGACTCACACTATATGTTTCTACAGCACTGCTGAGATCGGCTGCCACCTCTGGGGGCTTCTGCAATTCAAATAGACAACAAATGAGAAGCTGCCCGTGAGACAAGGTGACCTCTTGTGGTCAACAATTTGGTAGACTGACCTAGGTCTGTTGGGGGACCAAGAATGGGCATCATCTCCATGCCAACAAAACCCACTTGTGGTACTGTCAGGAGCAGGATTTCCCCACTAGGACTCATTAGCCAGGTTACCTCAACAACTTCGAGTTGCTGCAATCAGACCCCATGTCTGCCACGTCTCCCTGCCCTCTGTGTCCCAGCTCTTCACCCCCAAGGGTTGATGAAGGAACAAACATAGAAAAACATGATTTAATCACTGGATTCTGGGACACCACCCTACATTATGGGTGACGGTAATAAACAGGAATCCTAAAAGCAACAAGGAAAGTTCAGGAAAAAAAGATAATCTCCTGAAAGTGTCCTCCATGCCCTCCCTCACTCTGCTGCTTTCTTAATCAAGGCTAAAGCAATTCAACATTGGAAAGACGAAAGCGACTTTGCCATCCCTTGTTAAAGAAAGAGTGGGGGAGGGATGAATGTCTGTGTGTGCTTCCTGATAATTTATTGCTAGCATCTGTTGCAGCCTTTGCTACCTATCCTTTTGTAATATAGGTCACCCACATGCCCTGCCAGTGCTTATAAGCCAGGCTGTTAACGAAGTCTGATCCCCGAGCCATGATCCAAGGGTTAGTACAAAGAAATAGGAGATCTAATCAGAGACAGAGGTTGCTGGGCTCTCTTTCTGACTGCAACTCATCCTAGTGACACAGTCACCTGCCTCTCTAGCCTCAGTGTCCGAGTTTGGAAAATGGGATAGCTTACCACCTACCTAGAGCAGAGGAACTACTGGAAAAGCCTTACTTCTGGGGGTCATTAAATACAAAATAACACCACTGGCACCTACAACCATGGTAAGAGTCACTCGTAAAGCAGATGGAAAGCTTTGGACAGAACGTGTCATGGAATTGGGAAGTGTTACTAAAACAGTATGTGGATGCAGCAAACTGAAACCCTCCCCACCCTCACAGTGTGCTCCTTGGGACCTGACTTACGAAAGCTAAGGCTTCAGAGTGATACTGCACACATTACTAGTGTCTGGGCAGGGAAAAGGGAAGCACAAGACAGTGATAGTGCCTGCTGTAGCTTTTATGCCCTGGCAAGTGCTGCAGAGTCATTGCAATCTCCTCAGCATCCCCTCCCAGCAGTAAACTTCCCTGTTCAAGCTAATTAGGGGAATCCTCATTAGAGAATCCTCTAGAGTCTGACAGCAGGCCAAATGTCCAAGTGGCACTTCAGCTCAGTGTATTTCTGCCCACTGGAGTCCATGGGCCAGAAATGGATGATTTCATTCTCTTGCTTTGAGCTGAAGCTAAAAAAAGTTGTCTTTCACTGTCCTATATCAAACGGCAAGAAGAAAAGGCCATCACTGGCCCCACAGGCTACTGTTCATTTCTCCAGAATCTGGAAAAGAGATGCAACTCCAAGCATGTGGAAGAAAGCTCTGGACATTGTGTCCCATGGATCACAGGACATTCAGCTGACATGTTGCTCCAGGGAGGAGGAACCATCTAGTAGGCCTGGAAGAAAGACTAATGCCTGCTTTGTGGAGCCCTTGCGTGACTTTGGAGCATTCCAAACTCTACAACTCAGTTTTGAGACCCCAAACCCAGGCAATGCCAGGCTAGTTCACGGTGCCTTTTGTCTTGGGCTGGGGGTATATGGGGGGCACTCCTAGGTCTGGCAGAGTCCTCGCTGCTGGAAAAGTTCCTGACTGTCAGGCTGAAAGCAGCCAGACAGCTTTGGTGGTGCTTTGGAGAGCCTTGAGGTGCAGGCAGGTGCTGGTGGCCCCAGGACTACGGGGTTCGCAGTGCTGGCAGTGAGCACAGCTGGCCTGGTGCTCTGCAGAGCAGAAGGCATCTCTTGGGCCACAGTAAAGCAGCTTATTAAGTCAGAATTCAAGACAAGACAGAGAAAATGTTTAAAGAAGAAACTCTCAACAATCCTCTCTGCCTCCTTGCTCTCTCCTGGCTGCAGAATATTCATCACTAGGGACTTAAGGTGCTTATGGGCAATAGATGCATGGGAGAGACTGAGTTTTTCTGGATCCTTGGAATTAAAATGTCTCCATGAACATACTGCTTCAAGGTATAAATGCAGAAGCTCATTGCCTCTTGCACTTCAGCAGTCAGGAACCTCTACCTATTCCAAATCTACTGCTCTGCCACTTGAGCATATGTTATGCTTGGAGAAGCAGGCAGTTTTGTGCAAGACATGGATGTTGATAAACATGGGTCAGAGAAGAGCCCCCGGTACATGTGCAAGCCCAACTCTGTGCACACATTTGTAAATGTAAGCTAGATTGGCAACTATATCTGCACATGTACATGAAGATAGCTGCTTTGAAGTCTTAGGAACATGTGTATGACCACACAAAGGGTGGCTGCTATTTATGGGGCGGGGAGTGTTGTGTTTATGTGACATGCTTTTAAAATATTCTTAGGTTTATCGAGATGCCTCCATCTTTGTGCATGTTGCAGTGCAGGAGACGGCGTTAAAGCCTGAACAGGTGTTAATCACCATGCACTGTAATAAATTCTAAACATAGGGAAAGGGCTTATTTATACATGGCTGCTCCTCCTACCCTGCACTCTGTGCTTGAGCCTTGGTGCTGCCTGAGAGGAGGAGGCGCCTGTGAGGTACCAGAAATGAGTGCAATCGCTGGATTTGCCCCACCAGAGCAGAAAGAGCCAGGGGGAAAAAACCCTTGTCCCATCACAGTCCTCACAGCCGGGTATGCCTGTCCTGCTCTCAGCCCTCCACTGTCACCAGGGGATAGTGTGGCTGAATTGCACAGAGCAGCAAGCAGGGTGGGGAAGACACCAGTCCATGGCACTGAGTGGGGGGCCTGGGCTGAAGGGAGACCGCAGCGGGAAGTTGTGTCATGAAGCACCCCCCAGGGAAGCTGTTGTTTTGTTTTGTTTTTTTTAAAAAGCTTAGCCCCCCTGCTTGGAGCTGAGCCAGCTGATACAGATGGGGTGTTACAAAACAGAGCCAAAAGGCAAGAGCACAGGGAAGAGAGCTATCTATAACCCTGACAAAGTTAGATGGAGTGAAGGTGGGGAAAAGGGAAAGGCAGAGCGCAGCAGGCAGCCCCTAATGCTGAGAGCAAGGACGCGATCGTTGGGCAACGGGATTTGGAGCTGATCAACTCCCAGGCAGATAAGGCTCTGTGGCTGTCAGCTTAACTCTGCCGTTTATTCCTGTGCTGTAGGGAGTTAAATAGAGCACACGGAAAGCCTGCTGCCGGGGAGTGAAAGTCAAGGAGGGAGAGGGAAGGAAGAGGCTGTATTTGGGCAGTGTCAGGCGAGTCGGGTGGAAGTGGCTGCAGACAGAGCTCCTCCAGGTAAGTGCTTGCAGTTTTTCATCCTCCTTGTCAATACTGACAGCCAGGGACAGGAGCTTCAGGGGTGGCATTTAGGATGGAGGCGTTGTTATGGGGGAAGCTGAAAGTCTTCTTAGCCAGGGTGAGCACAAGCATCAAATGGGGACAGCTATTTGTTGTGGCTTATCCTTCAGCAGGGACTGCAGGGAAGGGGTTCCAGCTCAGTTTGGGGAGTGGGGATTGCAGCGGGTGAAGCTTGGATCCATTTCGGTGCTGTGAGAGGTATTAATCTATTTGATACATTGGCATTTGGGTAAATGATCTTGCAAAATGCACTAGTCCAGGCACTGAACCTGCTCATCTTTCTCATGGAGATGCTCATTTGAATATTTCCTGGTAGTTTACATTCCTGTATAAAATAAATCAGTCATGGGAGCCTGGGGGAGGGGTAGCAGCTGGCACGTGTGTGGGGAGAGCGTCCCAGTGGGAGTGCAGCGCCCAGCTAAAATAATGTCTGTGGATGTTGTCAGAGCCCCTCAGAGGGGATGGAGGATGGTTTATTTTTGTACCCTGGTTGCAATGTGTCCATCTAACTGCTGCTGTGACTGTGGGTGGCATGTCACAATCAGCAGGAGAGCAAGCAGGGGGACAGGAGGGTCCAGAGTTTTTTCCCTTTTCCTGCTTGTCTGTATCCAAAAGGGAAGGAAATTGGAACCAGTTGTCAGTCACTTACTGTCAAGGGAGAATTTATGGTCTTTGGGTTTCTAATTAGACTGAGCATTTTTCCTTCTTCTAATTAAGATGTAATTCCTCTCTTTTCAACACTCCCACTCAGTCTCCCCCGCCCCAGGTCCTCCCTGCTCCTCAGAGGCTCGCTCAGTCTTCAGCTCCTGCAGTTGCTGCAGTGTGAAATCCCCAAGCTGAAGCTGTGCTCTGCTCAGCCCTGCTTTAGCCTCCACATTCATTTCACCTTAAAAAGAGAAAGGAAACGCTGGTAGGGAACACAGGATGGGGAGAAGCGTCTTGGCAGCCGCTGGTGGCCAGACCTCAGCGAGCCTGAGCTGTGCGTCAGGGAGAGGATGTACAGGTGGTACCAGCCTGCATGGAGGCGAGGGGGAATGAGCTGGAGTCTGCTGCTCTGGCAGGGTCACCTCAGCAATTCATCAGGTTAACCTTGAGCATGAGGCTAATGTCGCTACCGTAGCAAGCTATTCAAGCCCAGGCTTGTCTCTTCGTCACTTAGGTGAATCAGGCTTTATTTCTGCACTGCGAGGGTCACAGTGAATTAATGTTGTGCCTTCATCATGCTGCGCCTCCTGAAACATCCTCCATCTCCCCTCCAAGATGGGGCTGATGCCTCAAAGGCAAAACTCTAGCTGGGGAGGGGAAAGGACAATACCAAGCCCAGCCCCACGTCCTGAGCCCAGGGAATGGATTCCCACCTGCTCTGCTCTGCTTTCCCCTTCCAGGACCTGGCAGGCAGGCTACAAGGTCATTCCTCCTCCCTCTGGGGCTGTGGGCCAGGCTGGCTGGTGGATGTGAAGACACACTGGAGAAGACAACAATGCTGCCTACCACTGCTGGCCACCGGTGGAGGAGCAGGTTCCTCATGAGGTGGCAAGAGGCTTGTCGTAAGTAATGCCTATTCAGGTACTAAGTATGGTGATCCTGTTTGTGTCAAGGGAGTGAAAAGAAAATAGGTCACATCAGGGTTAAGAATATGGGAGAGGGACAGCTAAGAATGGAGATGTTTGAACTAATTCCTGATTCTTTTAGAGGCCAGGCTAGCTGGGAGGGAGAGCGAGACTCTAAAGCTGAAGATGGGCTTAAAGTGGGACAGTGAGTGATGATTGCTTCTGAATTCCAGTGGGCCTGGCAGGTGAGAAACAGCGAGACAGATATCACTGAAAAAGATCCACCCCGAATATTTCACAGGTTGGCATCCTCTAGGATGCAGACTCCTCTCTGTGGTAGGGGTTTATACATAGGTTGCTTAGCAAGGCTCCCAGCTCTTCATGGCAGAAGTCATGACAGAAATCAGAAGGGAATGCAGGATGCAAATGCAGAATTCTCCTACTGGGCACTGCCACATGTAGTGAAAATCAAGGAGAAAATAAAGAAGACCTCTTTGAAATTAAATTGTAAAAGTTCAGCCTGTTCATCTTCCCAGTGGACCAGGGCATCTGCCACAGTATCCCTGAGTGCAGAGCAGACTGCTAGGGTGATGTGAGGCTTCAGAGAATGTACCTGTCCATCGCTACTGCATGGCCAGGCAGCTGAGAGGGTCTGTGGTTTCCCTTGCTTCTGTCCTCCTGATCAAATGTAGGGGTACAGCTGTAAGAAGCTGAGGGAATTACTTCCTTCACCAGAAAACAGGTGTCTTTGTAATCCATCCACACAGACTAGACTGCTGTATAAATTATTTATAATGAATGCTACTGAGTCTTGACTTTATCTGATATTCCTGGATCAGCTTTCTGCCACCTACTAGAGTCACCAAACACCCCACAAAGAAACTTCATCTTCCCCTAACACAAAACCACATACTACTCATCCTTCTGCAGGGCTGGAAGGCAGCTTCAAGTTCTGCCCATTGCGTCCCTGCCACTTTTTTTCTGTGAAGCTGCTTCCTAGCCACTGTGATGAATTCCTTGGTCTCAGCTCACATCCTAGTGGATGTTCCTCTTGTGGGGACTGAAAATGAAATCAGGTTTTCTCCTCTCTATCATTTCAGTAAAATATTTTCAAGAGCACAGAGAAATATATGGGTAACATGAAGACATTTTTGGCACATTCTACATGGCTGCAGAAACTTGGCATGAACCCAGCTTCTGAACATAACCACAGCCAGCTGCCTGAGACACTATTCCTACCAGCCACTGCCAGCACACATACTGGTGCAACCCCACAGCCACCCAGTCGGGGCATTTTGAGAGATAAGCCGTGAACAGACTGCCACCTGTATAGCATTACACATGGTCCGCTCTTGCCTTTCTTGGTGTACAAAGCAGCTATAAGTGTTATCTCATCAACACAGCTGCCAATCTATTATTAATACTGTACTTTTGTTAAGCATCCAGGAAAATATGGGGTCACTTGAGTGACGCAGGGCTCTCTCCCTTCCCCACTCCAGCTCCCATTCTTTTAATTCTCTCCCTACAAGAAGAGCGTGGTGTGTTCTGAATGGAATTAAATGTCAGCCAGCCAGTACCTGCACTGCGCCAGCCCACAGGCTATGATCTGCTTGCATGGCAGTCTCTGCTGTTGACCCCAACCTTTGCATGACAAGAAAGCACAGAGGTGCTTAGGGTAAAGATCTGTCTTGTAGTTCACCATAAGGATCTATAATTATCATTAAAAGAGCACACAGAATGGCATGGCCTGGGCTGACGTACACTGGAGATTTCAACTGCATGACAGATAAAAATTCTTGAAGGAATTTTGAAGGATGGATGAAATAAAAAAGAGCTGAGACTTTCTCTGAACACTTATCCCTTGGTCCTTAATAAAGTCATGTAGCTTAGGATCCAAGCTGTGTGGTTCTCCTTAGTCTACCAGTCCACAAATCTGCCACTTCTCACAAGGGAACACAAAAAGACCTGACACAGGATGATAGGATTTGAATATGAAGGCAGCATAACCAACAGAAGCCAAGTCAGTATTAAAAAAAATGGGCTATGGGGCAGACTACACCCTAGAAAGAGTGGTGCGAGGGAAGAGAGGACAAGCACAGCTGACTGCAGAGCTGTTCCAGGAGAGCTTCTCCAGAGCATGGGTCTCCATGGCTCCCTCTCCTATGGTTGTCCTCTCACAATTCCCTTGGGGTCAAGAAACAAAACACCTGTTTGTTTGTTCTCTGCAAAAAGGTAGGATAGAAGAATCTGGTTTTCTGTTCAGGAAAGAAGAGCGAGACAATAAATGAATCCATTTTAGCTACCATTCACCTCTAAAAAGACTCTACCAGCCCCAAGTGATTGCCTTCTCTGCAGAAAAATGAGATATGAAAAGAACAGGGCATGACATACAGACAAACCTGCTTCAGTTTTAATCAAATGCTCAAACTTGTCACCTTAAAAAACAGTGAGGGAGCTGAATTTGCTTCCCACATTGAAGAAACTAATCTAAATTCCACAAAAGGAATTAAGATGAAGGATGCAAATGTTTTACATAGTCTGCTTAAACATAGCTCCCACTCCTCTAATGACGGAAGGCACAAAGCTTGCTTTCCTGTTGCTGATGATTCTTTGTCACAGAAATGGGAGTTTTAAAAGCCACTGGCTTCCAGGGAGGGTTCATAACCAGTGCCCTGATGGCACTCACAGTATCTGAACTCACGTCTGGATTGGTGATCCACAACGGCTCGAAAAAATGCTGTTTTATTGACCTTACCTTTGAGACACTGCAAGAGAAAGGGGATGCATGCTAATCCTTTTCCTAACACCCCTTTCTTCAACTACCAACCTGCATTGTTTTCCTCTTCTCCATTGCTATGGGCAGTTTTGGTCAAAGGAGATACTTGTGGGGCTATTGCTGTGGGATACAGAAACTATTTTGAGTGCAATGGTAAGTACCAGGAGTCCAGTGGTTTAGGGCCTCCTTATTACATTTTAACAGTTTTCTTGGTCATGCCTTTGTAATGTAATCTAATTCATAAAAAAGTCTCCTGCCACAAGGCCCACACAACACACCGTGGATATGGAAAGTAAATGATACCTTGAGGCTAAATTAGACCCGAGTCTGATAATCACAAAGATTAGGATTCAAACTGTAGGAGCACAAATGAGATGTAGGTTGTTTTGTTTCCATTTTTGCTTAAAAGCTTTTCATTAACAGGTCTATTTCTGGAAATAAAAAAAAAAAAGAGAGCTTCTTAGCTATATACCAATCCTTTCTCTCTCAACCCTGACTGCTCAGAAGGAGTTGTCCTTTATCAGAGGTGACACATCCCACTGCTCCATTCTCCTCTGACAGGTTCCAGTGCTCTAGTATCTGGCAGCAAAGTCCTCTGGGATGCACTGTTCTTACTTCCTTGTGAAACTGGAAGGATATTTACTCGCTTGCTCATGAAAAAAAGGCTCAGGGGAAAGTCATACTGCCAGGGAGCAGGGCAGCAGTAAAGGGATGTTTCTGTGAGGAAGCTCATTACACTGCAGGGCGCTGCAGTGAAGAGTTTTGCTGTGGGGGTCATACTGTAGCTGTAGCTGGGCTCAAGGTGGCAGTGGATGAGGATGGAAAGCACCGCTCTAATACGTGTGCTCTCTCTCCCCTGCTCTTCACCTACCAGTGCTTGGCTGTTGGCTGTCATTATGTGCTGCCGAGTCCTTCTTTGCTTGCCCTTCCTCCTGCAAGTGCAACAGTGGGAACCTGGAAGTGGACTGTAGTGGCTTGGGCCTCTCTTCCATCCCTTCAGACATCCCCACAAACACCAGGACCTTCCTCTTTCTCAACAACAAACTCAGCATCCTGCCAGGAACCGTGTTTTCCAACCTCTCTGCCCTGCAGAGGCTGGACCTATCCAACAACTTCTTGGACCAGCTCCCTCAGAACATCTTCAGTGACCTGGGGAACCTCACAGAGCTCCAGCTGAGGAACAACAGCATCCGGGCCCTGGACAAGGACCTGCTACAGCACACGGCCCTGCTGCGTCAGCTGGATCTCTCCATCAATGGCCTGGCCCAGATACCCTCGGGCATCTTCGACGACCTGCCCGCTCTCCGCTCCCTCTCTCTCAGGTCCAATCGCCTGCAGAGCCTGGACAGGGTGACCTTCGAACCACTAACCAGCCTGCAGCAACTCCAGGTTGGGGACAACCCCTGGGAATGCGACTGCAACCTCCGAGACTTCAAGCACTGGATGGAGTGGTTCTCCTACAGAGGTAGGTGCTCACGCGGTGGAAGCGCTGGCCTTCCTTGGAAAGGCAGATAGGGAAGAAGCAGGCAGATATACCTCACAGGTCAGGCTGATCTGAATGCCAGATCTTAGCCAAGGAGCATGAGGACCATGCTACAACGCTAAGAGACAGTTTAGTACCACTTTACCTTCATATAACGACACTGCCAGGCCGAGAAGTCCTCTGCAGCCCCAGTTGTCCTATGTACTTGTTTCGTTTCTAATTTAAAAGATTACTTTTTTTTTTTAGAGGAAAGACCTTTCCTCAAATAACATCAAAATTTTAGGATTATGAGTTCCCCTCACTCTTTCTGCCGAAAGAGAAAAAATGCTTTTCACGCTTGACAATAACCATCCCATTCTCTTTCTTAAGCAATGAGAACTAAAAGCCAGATTTGGCTGTAAAGCATCAAGTTTACTTTCAACAAAAGAACCATAGGAAACAGTGCCACTTAGGAAAATACTGCAATTAATATTGGCAAACCCAAACTAAAGCTCGAATTAACAAACTAGGCCACAAGTCAGCCTGGCTATAAAACTGTCATTTCAAACCAAGCAGTTTTTTGACAAGTTTGTATTTCCAGATTTTCCTCAAAATCGGGAAGGCTGGAAAGGTACGTATCACTTAGCAAGAGTGCCGACAGGACGATGTGCTTTCAGGAGGTGCGACTCCAAGAAAGATGGCACATTTTATGGGAATGATGATGGAAGGCCTGACCTTCTGTCGCTGGAGCCAATGAGCAGGAAAGGGTCTCAAATCATGTGGCTAGCAACAGTCAGCTGTCACATCCCTGCTGCAAAGAGATTATCTACGCCTATGGCTCCACTGCAGTCTGAAATATGCATTTGTGTGAGCAGAATCAAACAAGCATACGAGTGCCACTTTCCTCTTTTTTTTTTGGTTTGTTTTCTTTCTTGACTCTCATATCACAAAGCTGATGGAAAGCACATGGAGTTAATTTTGCTTTTTTTTCCTCCTTCCAAAGAAATTGCCCAAACTCGCTCAAGCATTTGTTTCAACATCTGTCACTATTTTCACAGAGGGGGGATGGATTAGTTGCTAGAAGATGGGACTGTGTGTCTGTTGTTATTTTGAGAAGATACAGCCTGGTCCTATCTTTTTGCTTTAATTTCTCCTTTTCTAAAATGGTTCTACTGACACTTACATAACCCACTAAACAGTATAAGGCTGACTTAATAGATGGTTTCAGAGGGCTTTCATGTCTTGGCCTGAAAGACGTCTATGCAGATATCATGCACCATGAGCTCTACTGTAAAATCTAACCTAGGCAGAAGCATCCCAGCCAGCTGCCATGGTTGAAGCTGCTCCAGCTGTGGAGGGCTAAGGTATGCAAAATGTCTCCAAGTTAGACAGAACAATAATTTTAAAGGCTATCACATGTGTTCCTTCTGCCCAGTGCATGGAGGTGCACTCCCTCCCTCCACCTTTGGATCTGGCAGGACATGTGGGTCTGCAGCACCTCCTGACTTCAGTGTCACCCTTGAACTCTAGGAACATCCAGCACTAGATCATGGCTGCTTTCTGGGGCTGAGAGAAGCTCTCTGAATACTCTCTCTACTCCACAATGCCCCCACTGCTATAATAAGCAGTTATCCACTTGATAACTGTAATGCTGCTGTGCCTGACTTCTGTAAGGCAAATCCTTAGCAGGTATAAACTGAGTCCTAGGACCTTGCCCCATGTGAGGATCTAGCTCTGCTATCACTGTATTGGGATGAAGCTGTGGTTCACTCCTGTTATCTCTGTTGGGACAGGTGGGAAAATCGACCAGCTGGCTTGTACCCTGCCCAAGGAGCTGAAAGGGAAGGATATGCGAATGGTGCCCATGGAGATGTTTAACTACTGCTCCCAGCTGGATGATGAGAACAGCTCTACAGTGCTGGACAATACTGGCCCACCCTGCACTAAAGGAAGCCCAACTCCTTCCAAATCTAAATCGGGCTCAGAAACAGAAGTGGAGCCCAGTGTGGGATGTCCTCAGAAACAGCGGTATAGGCCTGTGAGCGTGCGCCGGGCCATCGGCACTGTGATCATCGCAGGGGTGGTTTGCGGCATTGTCTGCATCATGATGGTGGTGGCAGCGGCTTATGGTTGCATCTATGCCTCCCTTATGGCCAAGTACCACCGGGAGCTGAAGAAGAGGCAGCCGCTCATGGGTGACACAGAAGGTGAACATGAAGAGCAAAAACAAATCTCCTCTGTGGCATGAAACTCTTCTAGGAAGGAAGGGACAGTGATGAACAAAGGTACCTGAGAGCAGTCAAGCATGGGGTCCTCCCAAAATACATCTTCCCAGATAGACAGACAGACAGACTGTGCTATTGCTCCACTCACCCAAGTAGTGCAACATGCTTCGGGGGGGGTCAGGGCACCTGGCTCAATTTCTGTTCCTCTGCCTCAGGCCCATTTTGTGCCCTTTCACCCTTGGGCCCTCCCAGACAAATAAAGTAGAGTCAGACCTCGAGTGCTTGCTGTGCCTCATGCCCTTGCACAGAGCTTCTCTTGCATGTCTGCTGTGGAGGCAGCTGGCACCTTCTGGGAACCTGTGTCATTCCCTCAGCTTTGGTCCTGAGTTGTCCTGTATCCTGTCAAGAGCTCTCTACAAACAGAGAGCAGCTCTCTGAAAGCTTATGCTTTCACACACCAGAAGTGTCCATGCCACACTGTTAGGGTCACTGCCATTACCCTACAGTAAGTCAGTCCTGCTGAGAGCACATCAGAACAGTGGAAACGTCTCTAAGGGATGACAACAGTCAGGGGGAGATTTCCCTTCTCACTTTTAAAGGTGGAAAATACCTGTATCACTCTAACATGCTGCCAGGGAGCACAGTGTCCCTCTTTTTGCTCCTGGCTAAGTCCAAATCCATGAGCTGACTCACACACAGTATAGGTGCACAGATACAGAGCTGTCCTGCGCGTGCACGCACACACACACACACACCCCGACTCCTGATCCCAGTATGCACACACATCTCCAGTTCCAGACATCCCAGCACCCTACCTACTCATGCAGGGCCACACATGCCCATGCCGATCTGCCCTGTGTGCAGCCATGAATACATTCAGTCACTTTACCTTACTCTCATCATAGCAGTGCATAGCGCCTTCTGCTTCAGACAAAAAGGCACCCCACTACTGAGGTGTTAACAGAAAACATCTCAGCCATAGCACAGAGCCAATGGAAATGGGCAGGAGAGGATGGAGAAAGGCAAAGTTATTAAGGTTACAGCAGGAGTCTGTGGAAATAAGTACACAGTATGAAAAAATGAGGTGTGTTCTTGTTAGCTATTCTATGTTTCCTATGACAAATGGAGAGGGTAAGGATATGAAGCCTGCATCTGGAAATGTTTGATTGGCAGAGCAGAAGTGGGTCATCAGGAAATATTAGAGCAGGAGTTCACTTAACAGCCTTGGTAGCGTAAGCCATGCTGAGGAGTAGTGAGAGCCTAAAGGAAGGTAGAGGGAGAAGATGACACACAACCCAAGAGCTGGTGTGGGTGGCAGAGGAGTGAGCAGGGTGTACGGGGGAGGGTTATGCAGTGGGGGCAACTGAAGAGAGTGGGTACAATTCTGGAGAGTCTCAAGGCTGAAACCTGGACCCCAGCATAGCACAGGTGGGAGAGCCGAGGTAGGGTCCACATAGACTGCCCTCCCCATCACTGCTGTGTTCACTGCCATCTATAGCTGCACACGAGTGTGCCCACACACACCACTGTGCACACTGCCACTGTCACGTAGAGTGACTTCCCCCAGCTGGATTTTAAAGCCCCTCAGACTGCAGTGCCTCCTATTAGTCTTAGCTCTTTCCGATCTGATAGGAAAAAAAAAATCAAAAAAGTGAGAGGGGAAAAAAATGAAAGGAACTCAACATAAGGACTCATTTTGTATCACTGGAAGTGGGATAAAATGCTGTCTCCAGGGGAGAGTGCACATTGCTATGGTAACCTGCTCTAACCAGTCACAGTGGGTATTCCTGGGTGAGGAAGATGACACCGGAGGTCGTGCATCCACAATGCCTGTGGATGGTGTGCTCCCTGCCATAGGGAAACAAGCTGGCAGCCAGTCCAGCTTTGCAGGGTGTTTCGCTGGCAACCTGTGTTCAGAGCCCAGCACGCACTGCAGGTGAGCCCTGCCAGGGCACGTCACCTCTTGCCCTTGCTCCAGCTGCATCCTGATGCCTTCAGATGTTGCACAGCCCTCCTGCTCGCTGCTGCCGCTGGATCCCTGTGGAAACGATGCACGCTGGCTCCTCACCCCCTTCTGGTCCCAGACCAGTGGTTGTACTGACCCATGGACACACCATACCAAGTCTTTAATCAAAGCCTGGAGTGGCAAAATCCCTCCTGGACTACCTTAGGCCACCCAAGGCAAAGAGATGGACTGTTTAAACATGACTTCCCTTTGACACAGGGATACATGGGACAGCGGAGGATGTTCTTCAGGAAGCATAAGACCAGGCTGCCCTGGAAGATGGACTAACAGAAGCAGTCCACCCACAAGTGTGTGCACACATTTGTACCCCCACTCCCAGTTCACTGCTCGTGGGGAAGAGGAAGAGGAGGGGGGCTGGCAAGATACGAGGAGGAAAGACTCTTCTCCCATGCGCTGTATAGCCACCCCAACCACCCCATCTGCTGCAACCGGAGCCCGCTCTAAAGGGCGGAACTGGTGCACTGCAGACTCTGTGCGCGTGTTACTGCTGCTCCACATTCCCAGCAAGCCAGGACCAGGCTCTGCCTGCTGGATTCAAACCTCTCCCCAACCTCCCTCTCAGGGGAACTTCTCCCTTTACCATACTGGACTCCGCAATCATACTTGAAATGGGACTTGAGTCAGAGTGGTATATTTATAGATCTATATTTTACTTGCATCAAATAATGGTGAAACATTGCACAAAACAGATGGGATCTATCTATGTCTGTGCGTGTATGAATGTGTGTGTGTGTGTGTGTGTGAGAGTGAGCAGGAGAGTGAGAGAGAGATTGTTTTTAAGGGGATAGACTAGAGGTAAAATGAATGGGAGGGGGGCAGGGGGCAATGCAGGGGCTTGGGGAGGGGAAAATCCTTCTTTCCCTCCACCTTCCCTGTGATCTCCTCCTGCCCTGACCAATTTTTCTTTGTTCCTAATAATATTTTCTATATCTTGTGTTGTGGGGCTGATGATGACCTTGCCCATCCTTTCCTTTTCGTTTTCATTTATAAGGCAGAAAGTCTGGATTCATCTCAACCCTAAACAAGGGACTGCTATGTTTAGAAACCCACCCAGGAAAGGAAAAGACGGGAAAGGGGAGGAAAAAAAAGAGTTGCTGAGAAACATTAAGACTGTCTGCGCTGGGGAGTCCCACTAGAAAGCGAATACTGTGCTTGGCAGGACAAGGACCTGTCCTCTTTCACACAGAGTGGAGTAACAGGGTTCACTGGGAAATGCCCTCTTTATACCACAGGTGCTCTAGGGAACATGGTATTCAGCATGGTCAGAAATGAAGCGCTCATGTGGGATTCTGGATACAGAATGAGAACCAGCGCTCTTTGTGTGCCCAGGCAATGGGTTCCACTGGTGTGTGGGGACAGGGGCTCCTGTTCCCCCTTCAGGCATGGGGGGATCCCCCCGAATGCACCCTTTGCTGCAGGCAGGTGTACCAGTGCCACATGCAGGTGCCTGCCCTCAGGAAATGGTCTTCTGGGCAGGCAGGTCCAACACGTGCCAGGGCAATGTAGGGGCCGCCAGGGCAATGTAGGGACTGGCAGGGCCACCAGAAACAACCCTTCTGCTCCCCTGCTCTCCTTCCCCACACACCCACCTGTGGTACAGGCAGGCACATTTCTTGCAGGGAACAGATGGCACTTGTAATTTCTTTTTCTTTTCGTTACCGTTTGAGGGAGAGCGACAAGATTTTCTAAAATGGTTGAATGGAAGTTTCTTTGGCATGAGACAGAAAATTTTTAAAGGTATATTATATTTCTGGCTTGTTGTTACAGAAGAATAATAAAGAATGTATTTTCCTATGCTCCTTCTTGTTTAAATGAGATATCTGATAGCAACATTCCCTCTCTCCCCTACATCTTGCAAAAGCAAATACTGCAGGAATATAGACAGCCAAACGAAAAGCCCCTGAATTCCCACATATGTGTATGCTTGTCTGTACATAGTGTTTGAATGTGGAATGAACGTGCACATATAGTCACATATATACACTCTATCAGTGTAAGCCCTAGGCAAGCATGTACCTATAGTCGGGGTGAGGCTGTAGGACTAAATCCACAGTCAGTCAAGGTGAGACCCTAGATCTAGAAACACACACACACACACATATACATACAGTGCTCCAGGGACACAGCCAGACAAGGGCGATTGTGTAACAAGGATAAGATACTGTGGCAATCAGCTCATTACATAAAAGTAGAAAGGGCCAAATTAATCCCTAGTGTAAGAACGCAGAAGCCAATGGAGTTATATTCAGGTCAAATTTGATTCCAAAAGCTTTTTTTTTTTTTTAATTAGATCATAGCGTTCAATAAAACTTACAGTAACAAATAGTGAGCTATGGGTTCCTCCATCTCCAGATTCCTGACCCTCCTGAGCAAGGTTATTTTAAAATGAATGGAAAATGCTATCTAATCCTATTGCACCCCAAAGTACACAAGCTGTCACCCCTAGAGCTAAAAGAGTCTCTCCACCAGCTGTTCACTGGTGAGGTCTATCACACACAGCTAAGAAGTTTAAATTCACCACTTCCCCACTTTCAGTGCTTGCATACACAGTTCATCACATATGCTTCCTGTGAGAAGAAGCTGATCCGGATGTATGTGGAACCACGAAAGATGTTAAATCCTGCCACAAGCAAACCCTTTTGCCAACATACACTGTTATACTCAGCCATCCTGTTCTACTCAGTCTGATTTGCAGAGAGAAACTGGGAGCTGAACCCAAATACTTTTAATCCAATAACAGCTGAGGCATCTGTTCTGCTGAAGAGGTATGTGCCGCTCGAGAACCACCATTATTGTTTAACAGGATGGTGTCTATGACACATAGTTTAATCTAATTTTGCCATGTAGGTAGAGGAGTGCACACAGATACTACTACTAAGCAGTTCATATAATACCAGAAATGTTGAGCAGGAAAAAAAGCAAAGCCAGCACAGTCATCTGATGACTCCAGGCTTTTTCACTTCATGAATTATCTGGGAGCAGGCTGTGATTTTCTGCCATTTTATTATCTTTCATTTGGCAAATGCAACCCTGCATATGCACCTACTCATGCACACATATAACTCCATATAAAAAAACACGTAATTATGTATATGGATATATAATACATCAAAATATGTAAAACAGAACTCCTCCTCGCTATCTTGTTCATCAGCAGCTTGCTGCACCGGCTTGAACAGCGTTTGCTAGTACTGATTGGAAGCACAGGTCAGAGGGTCAGCTTCTGTCCTCTGATTAGGTAAGTGCGAGTCCTAGCATGGGATTTCTGAGGACCAAAAGCCTTCCCTCCGAGAATACTGTGCAATACAGACAGAAGAATGAGCATTCCCTGATGAGGACGGTTACAGAATGGAGTAAAAGTAAATAAAGATTTCCTGTGCCATTATGGGGAGCTCCCCACATCTGTAGCAGCCCTGGAAATCTGGGGACAAGGCAGCATCCTCACAGCTTTTCTCCCTTCAGAAGGTGGGAGAGAAGCAACCAACAGGGCTAAACTTCCCTCTACCACGGTCGCATTGTGCTGCAGTCAGGCAGAGGCCGTGTGTGGGGCACCTGGAACCAAGGAGAAAGCAAAGTGCGATGCTAAGAATAACCCTGCCTTGCGTGCAGCTTCTGGGCCAGCACAACAACATGCTGCTCTTTGCTAGGGGCTCCAACTTGAGATTTGGCCCTTCATATTTGCTTTTTCTGTGTCCTAACTTGGGAATAAACTTGTTTGTTGGAACAGCTGCAGAAAATCAGTCTGTAAAGGGCACCTAATGAGTGACAAATGCAGGTATTTCATTCGAGGAGACATGCACAGATGATCCACTCAGATATTCACCCAGCTCTGCATAAAGCTCAAGGGAAATATCCAGAGTAATAACAATGCTTTGCATTTCTATAGTGCTTGCCTTTGGCAGCTCTCTGGGAGCTTGCAAACATTAATGAATTCACAGAGGCAGAGATTCAGAGTATAAAGGCCAGAAGGGACTTTAGATCATCCAGTCTGACCTTCTGTGTATCGCACGCTACTTGGAAAACATGCAGAAAAGAACCACAAACATTATTTGAGGGTGGCAGAATATGTGAAAGTCTTAAAGAGCTTAATCTGTTTAGCTTATGAAACAGAAAATAGAGAAGTTATCCCACAGAAAGCCTAACAGTGAGTGTTTACATGCAGCTAAGGTGAATTTTCCAGAAAGCCATCTACCTTTGATTTGAAAACATTCAAGGGATTAAAAACCCCCTTCTCCCTTGGTACCTTACTACAATAACTATTCATGCTCACTGTTAGCATTCATGCTTAATGTCTCATTTGAATCTGTTTGGTTTCACTTTCCCATCACAGGTTTTTGTTATGCTTCTCTTGCCTAAATTGAAAAAAACAAATGTTCAGTAACCAGCATATTTCCCTGTAAAGGTACTTTATAGTCTAATCAAATCATCTCTCCGTCTGCTTTTTGGTAAGATAAGCAGATTGAGTTCATTAAATCTTTCGCTGTAAAGCATTTCCTCACCTTTGGAGCAATCCTGTGGCCTTCTGTGACGCTCTTTCGGATTTTCCTTCCTCCTTTTAAAAGTATGCTCTTCATCCATCAAAATCTATGCTCTGTATTGTAGATACTACCCAACTATTGCCATACAATAGTAGATCCTACCTTTCTCTACACCTCCCCACCAACCGTGTCTCACAACACACTGGCTACGCTTCCTGCTTTAAAGATGGAAGCATATGGAAACCCTAGGGCAAAACCCTACAAGTCATTTTGAAGGAGCTGGATTATGGGAAAGTGGTTTTGACCACACTCATGACAACCTTGATAGTAGTATAAGTTCACTGGATTTTGAACAAGAGTCTCCAGATTTATGCAATTCTTGGCAAGAGAAAAATCCATCCCTTTATTTAAACTGATGGTCCCCTCCTAGCAGTTTGCTCTCTCATCCACTCATGGTCTCACATGGTTCTCTTTCATGTCTCTCCCACTGGACATAAATGTCTTTGATTTCCCAGTTATTCTTTCTCTCTCCCCCCCCCCTTATTTTCATCCTCTTGTGACTGATCATCCCCTTTTCAGTGACTCTCTCTGACCAGCTGCTTTTCAGATTCTCCCTTCTCTGATCTCCTCAACTGTCACTTCTCAGCTGCCACAAAACACACCAGCCCCCACATCCCCATCTGCTTTTTCAAAGCTTGTTATCATAAGCAGGGGCTACTCCGCTCACTCTTCTTTATTTTGCAAAGCCCAAATCAATCAAGAGAAACCACCGTGCTGCCAAAGGCTCAGAGAGGGGTTTAGGTCAGCCCTCACTTCTGGCCTTGCAGGTATTGTGCTGGGGCTTTCAGCTGGATTAGCAAGCATATTTTTATTCAGTCATGACTAAAATAACAGAGTATGTGAATTATATGGTAAAAAGGCCCAGCCTGCAGGTTAGCAGAGTCTCTTTCTATTCAAGGCACCACCACCTTCTTACCAGACTTTTCAAGCTGCAGCTTAAACCCATTTGGCTTTTTACCTCAGATTCTGGCTAATGCTGCATCACCCTAATGGCTAGAAACCCTCTGCTAGTTTTACACCCTAAATATTTTCATAGCCTATACATATGACACTGGTTTCATACAAGTCATGTCCTTTAGTTTAAATGTTTCCTCTAAGATGCATTTATTATAGCAATGCTATCCACTGAAGCCCTGCATCCATGTGGTTAAACATGCTGGGTTCTCCCAGTTTCCCCCACAGAGACAGGCTTCCCTTTCCTTTTATCACCTTTCTCTCCTGTCTGTACCTGTCAAAGCCTGTATTCCTCTGGCCAAAACTATAACTGACTAGAAGGTCTCGGAGAGCTTTGGGCAGGAGCACTGACACACTGGGAACACCTTTCCAAGTACGTTCTAGGACAATGTTTGCTTCATCCACAACTGCATCACACCACCACTTGCCATCACCCTATCACCAAATACAGAAGTTCTCATCATTTTTCTCCTCAGCTTTCTCAAAATATGTTTACCGACTCTATCCTGATCAGTTAAAAAAAAATAAAATCCTTAATTTGGTAGACAGATCCTAAGAACATTCACATTTAAGAGCCAAAGGCTAATGAAGAATAGGGTGGAGCACAGCAGGATGTGGCTGAGCTATGACCAGAGCTCCGGGGAACTGCTGAGCCTATCCAGCTGCCTTTCAGCAAGGATCTCAGGAAGAACTCGGCAGACGAAAGTTGCCCGAATTTGATGTGGTCATCAGGGGGCAATATGGCCTACACTGAAGATCCTCACTGAGACTTGACAAAACGGGCGCAATAGTTCCCAGAAGACAAGAGATGCCTCCAGTTCTGCTTGCTGCTCTCCTCCAGATCTCACAGAGTTCCCAGTTTACAGAAGATCTCTAATATTAGTTTCACAAGCATATGACCTTCTCTGTCGTACTACTGAAATGCATTCTGTTTCTGGTACTCCTGCCAAGGTCAGATAAAGTTTTCTCTAAGATAACCTGGTCTTTTCCTTTACTACCGATGCTGTCTAGCGTTGAATCATCAGGACATTTCCTCAGTACATATTGCTGCCTGTGTCAGGGTCTTAGGTTAATGTTAGCACAGACTAATCCCATGGCTGACCATATGGGAGTGCTACAAGTTGCCTTTTGCTAGACTTTAATAGATGATCTGGCTGCTGCCATCATCCCAGACTGACTTCTACCTCCCTGCTCCTTATAACTCCTCTACCTTTCCTGATCTGCTCCAATTCAACCTATTGTTTCCTACAATGTGGCAAGTGTTTTACTGGAATACAGAGATGACATCTTTGAAATGACTTTTCCTTCCAGGAAGAGAACCATCTGAAAGGATGCTGTTGGTAGTCTGGTATGATCTAGCATCGATAACCTTATATGGCCTGACAGGCTTTTCTCCTAACCGCTTAATAATAATTATACTTTCCTTCAAGAACTCCTCTAAAGCACCACAAACATTACAGAGTCACACTTACAGTCTCAGTTTGCCTGAGACTGACAAACTCATTTCTTCTCCTTCCTTAACCCTAACTGTTGAATTTTCACTTTTCCACCCTGCACTGTGGGCAGAGTCGAAAAAAAGCCCCTTGCTATAAGCTTGTCTCTCCACGTGCCAGATCTCCTGGGCTGAAAAGCACCCAGTCCCAGCACCGGGAGTGCAATAAGCAGCTTGAGCTGCTAATTCCCAGTAGTCAGTTTGTTTATTTCCCCAAGGACAATATTGCTGTGCTTATCAATAACTTGGGCACAGAGTCCACTTTGGTTTTTGCTCAGACCATAGACTCCTTGATCTCTACTTCACTCTGACTGCGCAAAAGCAGCTTCACTTCTTATTCTCTTTTTTTCTACAGATAGCTGAAGAATCTTTTGCTGTTTGTTTTAATCTCCTTTGCAAAGTCTAACTCAGCTTGATTTGTAAGCAATCCTCACTTTATCCCTACATTTCCTGACCTCTAAGATACAGCTTTCTTTGCTGCCTGTTCTTTCTCCATTCTATGTTGGTTTTCTGCAGAGCCAGCTTAAGCAGCCTAAGCAGTTGCTTGTGGTGGCAGACAGATGGAGGGCAATGGAATCAGGCATTGCCATTTACTGACTCCTCCCAGAAATGTGGGCTCCATGCTGTCCTCAAAAGCTGAACTGCTCCCTCCCCACACTCCCGACTTTGCACTGCTGCCTGTGAAAGCAGTGCTGAGAGCCAGCACTCTCACCTGGCATTCTCCGTGCCTCATTCAACACTGGACCCATAGCCACTGCAAACTGCCCTGCATTCAGCACCTCCACAGCCCTGGTGAGCCATGAAGATTTGTTGATAGCCCTCATACAGCACAAAGGGAGGGAGAGAAAGAGAATGGCTACCAGTACAGATGGTGAGAGCACAGTGTGAAAGAGCATTGGGGAGGAACAAGAAATATTTCTGGGACTATTAACGTGACAAAGCTCTAAGCAATCTTGTCTGGCTTCATAGTTGACCCTGCTTTGAGCAGAAAGGTGACTAGAGACCTCCTGAGGTGCCTTCCAACCAGAATTATCCCATGATCTTACCAGTGGGCCTTCTGTATCCCAATGAGGGAAAGGAAGAGAAGGCAAAGGTCTTGTGAGGGGAAAAGGCTGGTACTACGAGTCTCATTACATAGACTAATGATGAGGAGATCTGCGCCTTAGGTGGATAGGTAGCACAGGAGAAGAACAATTCAGGAAGGAAATAGGCCGAGTTTGGTGGCAAAAGGAATGTATTTTAGGAGTAGACTGGAGCTGTCCTCAGATCTACTAAGTTTCTGCAGTTCTGACCCTGCAAATCTTGTCTGCTTGTGCCTTGGCTGAATTTAAACCAAACCATTTTACAAGACATATCTGATAATCTTATCTGCTGTAATATTTACAACCTTCACCCCTACATCTACAGACTGCTTCTGTGATCCCTTTCAGCATCTTCTCACATGACTTTGCTCCTCTGCTGAACTGTAGGCCCTAACACAGCTCATGACGTCAGCTGTAGCTATGTTAAGGCTATAGTCCTTGCATGGATCACACCGCTTTACTCCATGTGCTTTAGGTGCATAGATGTGGGCAGTTGTGGAGGGGAATAGGCATGAGCAAGGTAATACACTGGCCTTGCATTCACACAGAGATTTAGGTTTGCACCCTACTCGGTCAGAGGTGTTAATGCCACTTGGTTGGTGGTCTGTGGATCTTCACACAGCTCTGAATGGAAGGTCCTGACCTGTTGGTGACCCTTGGACTTTGTCAGTCCCCTCGAATACTCAGTATGAATTGACTGAGTATTGGGTACACTGTGCGCACTTCCATGTTCACACAGATTACTCATGCACGTACTTAAACACATGTATGTAGCCCTGCTACAGACAGAAATAACATGTAAAACACATGTATGTAGCCCTGCTACAGACAGAAATAATTGCAAACTGCTCTGTGAGTATATGCATCTGTGCACACTCCTAGTTAATCATGCAGACAGGTATCACAGCCATGCAACGCACTGCAGAGAAACTGTTTATGCACACAAATATACACACGTCTACACAAATCCCCTCACACACTGTGCATCTACTCATACTCTACAAGCAATGCGCTCCCATGGGCCCATGTGGCCCTGAGGGTCAGAAGTACAGGTCCCTGCTGATGCTGGCTCAGTAGGGACTAATGCAAGAGAGGCTAGGAAGGAAATAAAAAGCAAAAAAAAAGTTGAAAGCCCAGCACATGATTCTTCTCCTATCACATCTGTGAATCCTGGAGCGCGAGAGTAATTGTCTGCAATGAGTCAGACCAAAAGGCACAAGGAAATGGTTGTCATGGCAACCCGCGCACTGCTCTAATTCGGCTCAGAATTAAAATGATATCAAATAATTTGCAAGCAAAGGGAACATGGCAAAGGCGCTGGGTGCCAATCTAAAAAATCCAGCTATATGCAAGCCTCTCCTGAGCCAGTGTCAAGGGCTCTTTTCCCTTCAAGTGTGACAACCATGGCAATCAGAGGAGCTACAGAGGCAGCAGTGATGGATCACCTTAGGCTAGAAGATTTCTGCTACGCATGGGCAAGAATGGGTTCCTGGGCTGGAGCTCCAGCCTGGAACAGGCTCCAGGACTGGGGAAAGTCCCAGAGGTCCCTCACCAGACCCCACATGAGAAATCCCATTGCTTACAAGTTATTATTGTGTCCCAGTGAGAATATGCTCTGAAACAGCTGGTGAGAGCAGAGGCTGGGCACAAGCACCCACCCACAGTGGGGGCTCTGTGCTGGGTGAAGCGATGCCCACATGGGCTGAGGGCTGATTCATTCAATGTTTTTTTCCCCAGTAAGCAGGCAGCATGCAAACTCCGGCACTCAGCTGAGGTTACAAATAAATATTTATTGGTTATTTTCTTTGCTTTCCCCCTAACCAGGGGCTCATCTCAAGGCAACAGGCAATGTCCACACACACAGGGAAGAGGTGCGATCCTCGTGCTGAAGATCTGACAGCCTATGCAGAAAGCACATACACCATGGAAGAAAAGGAAATTGCTGATATCCAGCCTGGGTGGGCAGAATGCTATGGAAGATGCCTCACACACCTAATTTTAGCATTCTTTTGAGGATAAAATAAACTTATTTGACCCCCTTGTCACCAGTTACTGTCTATGCATGGAGACATCTATATGGAGTTTTGCAGGCAGATGCTTGCTCTGTCTGTTCAGTGACCTGGCTGGAGGATAACCAGCTTTGAACAGGGAACCATGTGGCCTCAGCACTGATACCAAATCTTGGCAAAAGGCCGGGTTTGTAAGATCAGAGACAGTGCAAAATAAGCCAACCATCTCCCTTTTGTCTGGCTCATAGAACAGCTTGTGTTTGCCTCAGAAACACCCCCAAAAGCAGCTTTTATGCTTACAGGTCTCTCCCCCAGGGCTCAGTACGTAAAGCAGAAAGCAATGCATGGCAGGCAAGCAGATGGATGGATGGATGAAAGATGCAAGAGACACTGGTTTTGGCACACCAATGGCACCGTGTGATGTTGATACCCTGGCCCATGGACCTCAACCCTTAGGCCAGCCACATGTGTACTGACCGATCATGGCCTCCAGACAGACGTCCTGAGAGGTGGAAAAGGCATGGCTGCTGTTAGTACTAAAATAATGAGCATTTCTGCCTTACTGAGCACCCCTAACACTTTCTATGACTGAGCTCTAAGGCATGGCCTTTTCAGATGTCTCTCATTTTTCCAGGTCAAAGGGATGCCTCAGAAACTGCTTGGGCTTTGGAGACTGCCAGACAGGCATGGCATCAGCCAGGAACCAGACATAGCAGGTGATGGGCTGAAAAGGAGTTGAGTCTTCCCTCTTTCTACCTGTGCTACCGCTGGATGCTGGAGAGACTGTGATTTCCATAAAGGCATCTAGGTGATGACTTAAGAGCTCACAGAAACCCCTGCACTGGGGCAATGTTGACACAACCTTCAGCATTAAAAGAGTATCAGTAATGTTATGGTGGTTTCCAAGCCAGTGTAGTAAAATAATTTTAATTGTTCAGCTTGGATGCAGTTATTCCCATGTAAAAGGTGCTTATGCTACCATAGATTGTTTCCATGCATTTTAGCAGCTTCTACAGGTGCAACTGTCACTTTCTAGAGAGGAGGCTGAAATGTTTTATCCATCCAAGCAATCAAACTGTAGGAATACAGAATTGTGTGTAAATCAGTTTGAAAAGATGCCACAGCAACAGAACTGCTGAAAAAAGCCACCTGCGGCTCCTCTCCCTGATTGCTGGTAACAGACAGCAGGTAGCCAAAAAGCCAAAACTGGGGACCAAGGAAGAGGATGGAGAGACATCAAGCTGGCCAGTAATTGCTTTTCAAATTAAGAGCTTCCGGACTGACAGTGGTTGGATTTTGACCCACAGCATAATGGCAAAATTACTTCCCATTATCTATTTTTCAGACCAATTGATTCCAAATACTTTTGGAAAAAAAAAAAGAAAGCTTTTTTGAAAATCTCCTCCTGCTGTGAGTACAGAGCTCTTCTGAAAATACTGGCCTTAATAACTCAGTGTCCCAAAACTCTCTCTGTAAAACAGAGACAATATTTCTCTTCTCTCACCCTTGCTTGAGCTTGCCTAAGACTCTTCTCAAATACATTGTATATTCTGTTGGTGTCACAGGCTAACGATTTCATTGTGGTCCAATCACTGCAGATAAGAACTAACAGTAACTATCAATATAAACAGAGGAGAGAGTTATCATATAAAACAAACCTACATGTCCCAAGTGCCCATTTGGATTATTTTTATTGGCCACCATGGAGTCTGTGCATGCCCCGTGGTTTGCTGGTATTCCCATCCCTGAGAGAAGACAACCATGGCAAGGAACCTAATGGAAAGAAACCCATACCTGCCTCTGTTGGGACCAGCAGCCAGCTAGCAGCCACGTAACTTGAACAGCGAGAGGATCAGGCAGTGAAAGAGACGTCATACACAGCCCAAAGTGACAGCTAAACTCCTGCGCAGATTCCAGCAGTTTCACTGGGGCTTTAAATCACTAAAAGCTTCTGTCAGCAACTACATGTGATTTCTGCCTCGCACCCCCTGAGAGCCAGAAAGCCCCAGGCTACTGACTCACGGGAAGGAGCAGATGACAGTGCTATCTGGGGCAGGACTTGGCTTAGGGAGAGTGCCATCACAATTCCTTATTTTTCATTTCCAACAAAGTTAGTGTGCGTGAAAGGTACTGGACTGACATCCCAGCAGACTAGCTGCCTCCTAATTAAGTATAATTAATCATCCAGGCATTACTTAATGTTTGCACAGTGTTTTGAAGTGCCAAAGCACAATATAGCAGGTGGATATTACTAATTCAAAGAAACAGGTATAGCCAAGGTAGGGTTGCATGTGTAGCTTCCCACTAAAGAGACCACACCAACTCAGCTTGCACAAGCAGACTCTGCCTTGGCTCCACCGTCTTCTCTGAGAGACCTATGGGTGCCTTGAACCCTTTGCGCATCCCCCTCACGCCCCAGGTACATGGGCTTGGCCCATGGGTGAAGGAGAGGGATGGGTGGAAAAGGGAGAGGACACTACTTTTCCCTCCTGAAATTGGCCACCTCTCCACCTGTTCTTGTGTGGAGCAGCATCTCTAATGGCGAGAGGAGCATCTTGGACTTCCCCCAGACCCATTTTGGGTTTCCTTACTGAGCTAAGCCAGACCGAAATGGGAGGAAGGAGGCCCTTGTACTCCCTTCTCCATCCCTGCTCTCAGCCCTCCAGCCTGACTGCTCTCTAATCCCAGCTGACGGCTCCCTCACGCTCTGACAGCATACAGGCCTGTGTCATCTTCCTGAACACTTGATTTTACCAGTTTGCCTTTCTCTGCCTTGGCTGGGGACTACCATTCAGCTGCCAGAAGAAAAGGGGCCCAGTGCTCCCTGTCACTGGCGTTCTCCCCATGGGGGCACTGGGGGTGCTCCCGTCCCACAGGCATGGCTATAAATCCTAGAGCTTAATTTTTCACTGCACGCATAGCAAATATTTCAGAGTGCTTACAAATCCCTCCAAGCACCGTCAAGTCGAACAAGTGACAGTAACGATCAGTGGCAGAATGACAGACCAGTTCATACCACTTGCACTTTTATAGGGGCACTTAAAAAGTCTCTGTTGTTCCCCTTTTACAGAACTGCGACTCCATTTATCCAGAAAATACAAGCCTACCCAGACATTTGGCATTCTGGGAACCAGTGCTGGGTAGGAAACTTCTGGTAGCATCCTAACTTTAAATGAACACAGTATCAATCCACTGAGGGCTGATGTCATCAGAATAACAATAATAACAACAATCTGCATCCTATTCTGCTCTGATTGCCTCTTGCTGCGCTGCTTACACCCCTTCCTTCCCATCTCTCCAGTACCCAGGATGCTATTGCAGCACTGCCCAGCATAATTTGCGCTGCAGCCTTTGCCGTGGGGTGAAGACCACTAGAGTCAAGTTCTGGCCACTCAGAATGACTATATTAGTGTGACAGAGATGCAGAGAGACCTACAACCTTACTCTCAGAGCTGCCTACCTCAAGATCAAATAATATTGCAATAGGTAGTGTGACCACAATTATTTCCTTATTTATTTTTAAATGACTACAAGTATGAAAGATTCAGATGTTGAACCTAGTCACTACTGGAAACAAAGCAAATGGTACTATAGATATAGTACCTTTTTGCTCCCTGAAACCCCCAAAATACAGTGTAAACTTACATCCAGACCAGCAGATGAGGCATACCTTGGCAAACTTTTGCACTTCCTTGAAGTCAATGGGGTCTACAGCTGGGGACCTGGAGGACTTTGGACCCTTTGGGAGAATTTATTTCCCTCAGTGCTGTCATGCAGCCCATACTTTGGATGAAATATGGGTAGTTTTCATCAGTGCATAAGAAATGGGAAATGAAGGACACTTATGTACCATGCATGGAGGTAGGTAGAAGATGCTTGTGGACAGGTCACTTAATGTGCCTGCTAGTGACAGGGATCATGGTACCTTTAAGGAACAAGAACAATTGAGAATTCATTTCTGTGCCTCGGCTTCTGTGGTTAACCAGGAAACTGGTTTGTTTTGTGTCATTTCCACAAATAACAGATTTTTTTACCCTATTGCTATTGTTTTAACATGATTTCTTTCCCTGTCCTCTGTTGCTTGCTCCAGTCTCCTCTCCCCTCTGCAGAGGATCCTGCCCCTTCACAGCATGTCCACACAAACAGTCAATTCAGCATTCAGCATAACTGAATGGGTGGAAATCTCCACAGGAGTTGTGAAAAGTGCCACTGGCAGAAGAGAAATGGCTCTGACAGGGGCAGATCCTCCCAACACTTGTTCTTGCTCCAGCTCTTCCACCCAGAAGTTTCCTTCCTTGTAGTCATGCTGAGTGCCAGATGAACTGCTTATGTGCCTCTACTCCAACTCACAGGTCAGGAAAGGGAAGGAAAAGAACCATGAGAAACAATCCTTTTAAAAAAAATACTTATTTTCTCCTCCCAGATTCATACTTAGAAAAATGTTCCAGTGCTGCAGATTCAATGCTATTTAATTCTCTGCTGGTATCAGTTTTGAAAGCAGTTTCTGTGGCACAAGCACCTACTTAACATGAGCTTTACTGAAACCATCTCTATTTCACATGAGTCTCTGGACAGACTTCATAATAATTTTCCAGCTTTGGGCTTGAAGCAGTGGTATATTAGTGAAAAGTGCTATTTCATAACACCCCTCCTTCAGCTTATAAGTACTTTCTCTATGCCCAGGTGATAGTTAAAGAGTACCACTCTCAACTGGAACTTCTGAAAAGCCTGGAAATTAAGGAACGCTTCATCAGATGAAGTTAAACTGCCACAGTTTTGTTGACTAGTAGTATTGAAGACCATTCATTGTATTCTACCCAGCCTAGGCAAAAGCAATGGCTGACTCTCTGATCTGAAGGTATCCACTATATTGCCTTCTCTCTACTGGATACTCCTATAATAAAGTCACTGTTTTGTGTCTATGATACTCAGCTATTCCTTTCACCATACAGAAGTCCATTAACACTAACCATTCTTTCACAAGCAGCTTCACATCTTGGCATGTTTCTGGTGATAATTACTCCATTACCTGTTCTGTCAATCTCTTCTCTTAGTGCTTCCAGGTCTAAAAAAATTCCACTGAGCTACATTGTCTTACCCCAATACTCCTACACAGAGTGTTTAAGCTGGATATGACGCCAGCATTATTGAGTAAAGTCACTTTGTGTCGTTAAGTGGTTGCTCTGTTTCACTTCTGAGTTTACTGTACTCTCATAAAGGCTGAAGCAATTGCTACAGACAATGGTAAAGCTTCAAAAGCTTTGGGGTTCAGTTGGAAATAATGTACTTCATGAACTTTCCAAAAGCAGATGCGGAGACTAGTGAAGGTCTGCCAAAAGGGTTTTAAAGCTCAGATACAAAGAGAAATTTGGCGATCTATATGTCCAAGTTGGAAATCTAACAACAAGCCCATTCCACCAGCAAAAGTTATTTTCCAGCTGAGATAACTATGGAGATGCATGAATGTGCTCTTCCAAAACCAGAAGTGCCTCCTATAGCAGTTCAAAACCTGTACAGACTTCTCCAGAGAAATAGTCTCAATCCATGAATTCACCAGCACTGAAGATGGGAAGCTTCCAGTCAAACAGCCAGTTTCCCTTTCAAAAGCCTATCAGTCATTCAGTAGCTGCTCTAACATGCTCTGTTTAGCCTAGTTTTCAACATGACAAGCTATTGTGGCTCTCATCATTTCCCGTCAGTGACAAGCTAACAGCTTTCAGCTCCCACTCTCAATACAAGATGCAACTGTTTCATTCAAGATAAAAAGAGAAACCAGAATGTCCTACCTGCAGCAATACCCATCTTCCCATCCACAGACACCGCCACAGCCGTGCTCACTGTCACCACTTGTGGTAGGCCACCTCCTTCTGCCAAGACACAAATACAGCAGGCTTGGTTAGCTTTCCACCAGAGAGGAGTAAAAAGCAGCAAGAGCAGCTTGCTCACACATTTTCACATCCAGGCCAGTGTGTACATACATACATCTCAACCCTGAAAGATCCAAGAGTTTGGAGGGCTGCATCTTTCAAGACACATACGCAACCTAAGGGGCTATGTGTAGATATATCTTTTTTCTAGATAATACCCCATGCTAAAAAGTAGCATTCTCAGTATAAAATGTAAAGGACTGTCCTAATCAATTTTGAGCATGTAGAGCTTCTCTTAAGCCAGAAAGCTGCTCTGCTTCATACACCAGCTAAACTCTATAAACAGAGGAGAAGCAGGACAGGTAATTCTGACACTGACTCTTGCACAGCAAAGGCCAGGCTTATTTCTAGCTCTGTTACCCAAGCCAGGCCAGCACTACAAACTGGAGAGACAGACACAGCACTTCCAGCCACTTCCAGGGTGCACTCCATTTTAGAAACAAACTCTTCCTGGACTTTGCTGCCTAAACTCTGTAATGCCCCAGGGTGTCCAGATTACCCTTCAGCTGCTGCTTTAAGCATCTTGTAGGTCCTGTGTCACATCTGCCAGCCCTGTGCAGATCCCTTAGCTCCCACAGGGCATTTAAAATAGCATGGCTGGATAGGTTTAAGCAACTGAACCCCACCTCCCCTTTCTTTGTTAGTGCAGTTGTTTCAGCCTGCAATTGCCCATGTGACATATTCTGTTTCTGTCCTTTTTTAAAGCGATTAGATTAGCTTCAGCTGGGGCACCTATTTTGGAACTGCAAAACAGTTTGGACAGTTTGAAGGTCAGCATGATCGATTTAGCCTTCAGCTGATTCCCTCCTCGTGTGCTATAGAGAAATCTCTTGCTCAGACAGATGGGTCATTCTTTCCTTCCCAGGAGCCCCAGCATTTGTTATTGCTCTCCATTTCTACCTTCATCATTCTAGGTGGCACCCAGTATGTCCAGAGCATGATTCAGTGTCTAGTTTAGCCTAGATTCTCTCACTCATTTTTTTGGACTGAAGTCAGATTAACTTTCTCAAGGATGTCAGAAATAGTAAAGCCCTTGTGAAACAAACACCCAGTCAAGGCTCACAGGCCTTGAGCATGATCCTTGAGCCTTTATGGTGAACCTCAAATGTCCTGCTCTTCCTAAGATGGAACAAAGAAGCAAAATACACTTACATCTCTAGAAAAAAAACCCCCAACCATCACATGAGAGATCTGGGCTGCAAGAACAGTTCTACTTGAATTGCATAGCTTTCCCTGCAGTCTTCTTTTGGACACTGGAAAGAGGTGTCCTGGATAAGTTATTCTGGTAACCTGCAGTCGTTCCCTGCTGATTTCCTCCTCAACAGGGAGGTCTTTGGGCTTTTCCCTCTTATATGACAAGAAGTACATCTGCCATGAAAACCCTTTCTGGAAAGAATGCAAGTGTTACTTCATCATCTAATCATCAAGAATTTAGTAAGAAATTGGGTGGCCTGTTCTGGCCAAAAGGTGGGGCACCCCTGCTTCATTTAATGTCAAGGAAGGGCCTGGACTCTGCTCTGACAGTGAAGCACTGTGGCTCAGAAGCACCAAGTTAGTATTTCTTGGCTCATCACAGGCATATTTTGTGATTCCATGGATCACAGACTCTCTAAGCCCAGCTGCTCATCTCTAAAGAGACTAATAATCTCCCTTACAGTTTAGAGCATAAGGTCTTCAGGAACAGGTACTATGTGCCTGTAGGGTTTCTAGGTAAATGTGGTCCAGGAGTTGATTGAAGCTTCTGATCAATAGCCATCTACTACAAAAAACAGTGGCAGCTGCATGTTTTCTGTCTTTATCCATGCAAAATTATGCAGAACTTCTAAGAAAGCCACATCAAGCTACAACCTCTACGTTTAGGGAGCAGTGGCTACTGTGGTGTGTGCAATGGTTGCCCTAGGAAGCCCCACATGGTGTCACTCTCTGGTTTTCTAACCCACACTCTATTCCAAAGAACAAATGCCATGGCATGCAGGGGAGTAATAGGTCCCTCCTGCCACAACTGGCTTTCTCTCCACACTTGCCTTTTAAGTAAGATGTAAAGGTGCTGAGCAGAGAGAGGCTTTTGTGGAAGGTTTTAAGTATTTTCTCTTTCCATCTCTCTCCCTTTACATTCTGGTTCATCTCTTGCCTCCCAGTCTGGTTTTCTCCTCTTTGCTGCTTGCTTTCCCACCCACCAGCCTCCCACCTCTGTGCCACAAAAAGCTTTAACAGCTAAAGTGCTGAGCTCCGTGACAGAGATGGAGAGCTAGGGGCCAGGAAGGAGCACAGAGGGGATGTGATTTCTGCCTTTTGTGTAGGAGTCTCACATGAGTATTTTGTTTTGGTTCTTTTCTTTTTTGGTTTCCTTCTAGGTTCTTCTGCTCTCTTCCAGCCCTTGAGGAGGTCCTGCCTGGCCCTGCAAACTCGCAGGAGCCAACACCCTGAGCAAGACACTGAAAAGTCACTCCTTGCTTTCCTCTCATGATTGAGCTCCTTAGGTGGGCAAGAGATGCCATATTCTAGTAGTATGATGGGAAGGATGCAGAGCACCAATGAGACACCCTCACCAAGAGGAACCTTCCACCCTTTTCATCTACCGTCTTCCAAAACAAACTCATCCTTTTCTGTCATGGAAAGCAGTAACAGAAAAAATGACACCCTCTAAAGTTAGAATTCCTGACCAAGTGCTTGCTGATCCAATACTCCTGACAATGTTCCCTCCCAAGCCTGGTCGCCCCTACACATCTTTTTCCTCCTGTGATATCTTTCCCTTCTCATGGTTCATGTGCTCTCCAACCCTGCAAGTACCTTGTGTTTCGTCACCTCCCACCTCCCTAAATCCTTCCATCTATCCAGGCCCTGCATTTCCATGTGTCCTTCCACCTGCTCTGCAACTTCATGTCATGCAGCCCTGACTGCCCTCCTCACAGCTTGTAGTTTTGTCATTCTGCCATTCTGCCTCTATGCTGCTGTGGAGACAACACCAAGACGCCAGGTCTCAGCACTTGCCGCTAGGTGGGAGGCAGTGATAAAGGGATTGGGAGGAGTGTGGCATGGGAGGCAAGATGTGAGAGAAGCTTTCTTTCCCCCTCTCTTCTGCTCTGGTGTTCAGGCTGGGGTTACCTGAATCGTCTTCTGAGACAATGCTGTAGATGAAGCTCCCAGGGGGATGCTCAGCTGCCCGGCGGTACCACAGAGGGAAATGGTCCATGGTGAAGATACTTTCCTTGTCTTTCCGTGTCAGGAATTTCCTGCCGGGAGAAAACCCAGAGCAGCCTTTGTACACAGTGTGGGTGAGTGACAGCCTTCTTTGGAGCCCCATGGCACATCACCTGGGGCTTACCCTGTGGTGGAGGGAGCCCGAGGACCCCGGGTGACTGAAACACAGCAGTGTGAGGGTCCTCATGGAGCACCCCTCGCCCCAGGGACTTTGGGAAGGTTTGCGAGGCCTTTCTTGCTGCCGAAACGGGGACGTGTTGCCCTGTGTCTCGCACCCCGCGAAAACTGCGGATCAGTGACCGACCCCCG
>NW_010184205.1:0-630 GCF_000695765.1 Mesitornis unicolor
CCTGCACCCCAAATATCCATGCACACCCTCCTGCACACGTGCATCACCCCCTGCACCCCAAATATCCATGGACACCCCCTTGCACCCATGCACCGCCTCCAGCACCCCAAATATCTGTGCGCACCCCCTTGCACCCATGCACCACCCCTGCACCCACACGTTGCCCCTTGCACCCCAAATATCCTTGCACACCCCCCTACACCTATGCACCACCCCCTGCACCCCAAATATCCATGCAAACCACCTTGCACCCACGCACACTCCCCAACCCACACATTGCCCCCTGCACCCTGAGCACCCCTGCAGCACCCCTTGCACCCCAAACACCCCCCTCCAGCCTCTAAGCACCCCTGGGCTGGCTCTCTCCCAGCCCTACTCCCCCTGTCACATCTCCTAGCACCCCAAATGCTCACACACCCCACAAATATTCTGGGTGCCTCTCCCAAATTCTGGGGCATGCTTAAGGCTGCAAAGTTGGGTGCATCCTCCCAGTTGGGTGCTAGGGAGCTTGGGGGTCTGGCATGGGGCTGTGGGGCTGTGGGATGCAGCTGGGAGGAACAGTGTCGGGGTGCAGAGCCTCCCGAAATGTCTGCGCACCCCCACCGGGCACAGGGCAGGGCAATGGTTAAG
>NW_010184205.1:670-2120 GCF_000695765.1 Mesitornis unicolor
GAACAGGGAGAGGAAGGCCCAGGGCAGCGGCCACTGTGCAGGCGGGACCTGTCAGGACGTGGGACCAGGACGTGCTGGGATGTGGCGCCAGGACCTGCCAGGACGTGGCATTGGGCTGAGCCCCAGTGTCGTGATGGAGAAGGCAAGTGGGGCACCCATGGGCCGGGCTCACATGGCCGGAGGCCTCCTTGAGCCATCACCAGTGTACCCCCATCAGGCTCTGGTCCACAACGGCGGTGCCGGGTCCTGTTCAGGTCCAGTGACTGGGGCAAAGTGCTAGGGGCTGTCGGGTGGTGGCCAAATCCCATCCCCATCCCCATGGGTGTCACCTCCTGCATCTCCCGGTGCCAGCAAACACCGGGATGGGCAAACCCCGCTGCTCTCCACAGCCTCCACGGCTGCTACCGGATGAGAAGGACAAGGACGAGAACGGTGACAAGGATGTGGCAGAGGATGCCGAGGACATCCTGCGCTATGAGGAGCACATCGCTGGACTGCTGGCCACAGTGGCCCAGCTGCACTGCAGCACCGAGCGGCTGCAGCACCACACAGACAGGTACCGGCACGCAGCAGCCGTGGGGACACATGGGGACCGTCACCATGCAGCCCTCTCCATCCCCAGCCCTCACTGTCCTGCAGGGAGGATGAGGAGGGCTGGGAGGGCCTCCCCGCTGCTCGGCACCTCGACAGCACGCTCGGCGATGGCAATGGCGATGGCAATGACACACTCAGCAATGGCAACGGTGATGGTGATGGTGACGGCAGGCTCGGCGATGGCAATGGCACGCTCAGTGATGCCACTGCCACTGGCCCCAACCTCTTTGCGGCCCTGCAGCACGCCGTCAGCTCACTGGAGCGTGCCGTCTTCTCCCGGCACTGGCGGGCACTGGCGAAGCCCGTGCCTGGTGAGGAATGGGCGCGCGCGGCCAAGGTAAGCGACCCCGGTGCGGTCAGCCCAGACACCACAGGGATGGGCACCAGCTCACGGGCTCCATGTCCCCAGAGCCTGGAGAAGCTGGACCAGGCGCCAGTGCCGGAGGAGGGTGAGGGGCTGCCGGTGGCCGGGGCAGCAGTGGCGGCAAGGAACGTGGCGCTGTGGGCAGCCGTGGAGCACAGGGATGAGGAGCTGGGCCGGGCCAAGGCCTCACTGCGGGCGCTGAGGGGGGAGCGTGACCGCCTGCAGCAAAAGGTGGGTGTGGAGGGGCGTGATGAGGGGGAGGCTGTGCTGTGGAGTGCCACCGGTGTGGCCCCCGTGCTCAGCCTGGTGCTCAATGCAGGCCCAGGAGCTGCAGGGTGCCCTGTCCAGGCTGGAGGGGGCCTCCAGCAGTGACACCCCCGGGCTCGGGGAGCCCCCATTGCCCCAGGTGAGTGCAGGGCTGCGGCACAGAGGGCATCAGGGGTGGGATCCTGCCCTGGTGCTGGGCTCTGCCTGTCCCCTCCACAGGACCCA
>NW_010184206.1:0-341 GCF_000695765.1 Mesitornis unicolor
GCGGGATCAGGCGTAACGCCCCGCGTTCCTGTCAGTGTGGGAGCGGCGCTGTGAGGAGTGCGTTGCTGAGCTCGTTCTTTTCAGTGCGGCCTTTCTTTTTTTCTCCCTCCCTTTTTCTCCCCTCCCTTCTTCCCTCCCTCGCCCTTCCCGCTTCCTTCCTGCTCCCCGGCGGAGGAGGAGAGTCTCCCAGGCTTCGGTGGAGGCGGCGAAGCGTGATGGGGATGGCCGGGCTCTTCTTTCTTCTCCGCCCCGCGTTGCGCTGCTTCGCCGGTCCCGTCGCCTTCCTCAGCTGCTGACAGCGTCGGCGACTCCGTGCTGCCTGCGTCCTGCGGATACCCCCG
>NW_010184206.1:634-18426 GCF_000695765.1 Mesitornis unicolor
GGCCCGGCTCGGCCTTTCCTCGTTTGCATCTGCCCAGTGCATATGCTCATCCCCTAGGATGGCTCCTTCCCCTTTTCCCTTAGGCGCTCTGAGCTATGGCGGTGCGGCCGCTTCCCTTCCTTTTCGGTGACTGAATCTCGTCCGCTGTGTGGGTCGCGAATATCGCCGCGTTTCGCCGTCCTTTTTCACCTTTTTAGCTCGGATGAGGTGGCGGCGATAATTGCTTGTTCAGGTGGGAGGCACAGTCCCGCAGACAGCTGAAAGATGCAAGAATCTGAAAGGATTGTGGTTTTCAGGGTGTTTTTTTGTGGACTTGTGGGTAGTGGATCTGTCCCTGGATTCAGTACAGCGTAATTACTGAGGCAGCCATATTGGGATGATGATCTGACAATCCTCTGTGAGCCAAGTCAGGAGGCAAGCGTCAGGAGGCAGGATGACAGGCCTTAGTTTTTGGGGTCATTGGCAGAATCTGGGTATTAAACTGAGGTTGGAGAACTAGAATGCTCCAGAAGCAGATGGTGAATTTTTATCTGTTCTCTGAAACGTAAAACATATCCATACTAGGTTTTTAAAGTGTATTTCTCTTCACTTTTAGCTCCTTCTTAGCTTAATTCTTTTTGTTATTGCACAATCTGGTACATTGGTGTGTTGATGAATAGCCATATATTTATATGCTTGGATTTTCGGTGCATTGCCAAGTTCGGCACCACTGTTTTATCTGACATCTTCACTTGGTATAAAGATAGCAATTGGTGGTATGTGAGTTCAGCTGATTTATCAGACTGTCATCACGACCTGATCCTGAGTGGAGGACCTAAAATTGGATTCGCTGTGCTCCTCTGGTTCATAAACCCCTGCTGCACTGAACAGCTGTTTTGCTAACTTTCCATATGCTAATCTCTATCCTTGTTCATTTTCTTTCTTTAGAGCTGTTGTAGATTAAATTACGATAGATTTTTTGTTTAAAAGTTAGCATGTTCTCTGGTAGGCATAACTATGCAGATTTGACACAATGGCTGGCTATGTTAAATAAAAGTTATGCCCCATTTTTGCTATGTGATGGAAATTTTATTTTTTTTTATTTTAATGCAGAGGTACAGATTCTGAACATTGTTTTTATAACCACTTTGAACTTGACTCTAAATCCCTATTCTACTTGTAACTTTATTTCAAAAAATAGCAATATGTTATGACATTGCATAAAAGGTGATTTGTCAGAACTTTCAAATACATCCATGGTTCCAAGTCTTAATAAACAGTTTGTTTCTTTAAACATTTGTATGAAAGTCCAAATCTAGTTACAAGTGCTTTGAGACCATGAAGGGTGATTGACCAACATCATTTGATTTGTCAGCTTGAGTAACAGAAAACAGACAAGGTATTTAGATGATCTGTTTAATGACACACTTACATTAAAACCTCACCGTCTGACTCTACAGGGTGGATGGTGGATATCTTTTAATAATAGTTTGAAATAAGTGTAAGATTAATAAGTAGGATTTGGTTTTGTGCTGATGAAGCTCACGAAACAGCTCAAATATTATCTACCACCCATTTTAGAGCCAGTGGTATATCATGGCAAAGGCTCAGGCATGCAGTTCCCTTCTTTACTTGGTTCCTGGTTGGATTCATGCAGCCTGAATGTTAAAAGATAAACAGAGAGTAGACTCTTTCAAAGACGTTAGGAGAATGATTCATTCCAGCATGGATGGCAGCCTTCTAAGCCTATAATGAATGTATAAAAGACAACTTTTTTTTTTTAAGATTGTTCTTCTAAATCTGTGCCACAGACTGTGTTGCACATTTTGTTTTGCTCTGTTGCAAGTTACATCTCCTATTACCACTCTGTAGGCAGCATTTTGTAATAGTAAGTGATACTACTGGGAAATATGAAACCTGAAAAACCAGTTGCAATTTATTATCTGTGATGCTATGCAACTTGGTCTCATTTGCTTTATTTTATCATTCTGTATGATGAGGGCAATACTGCATCTATAAAATGTTGCAACCAGTTAAAGTTGCTGATAAGTGGAAAAAAAACCCTCAAAACCCCCACAACTTAAATTTATGAGAAGCTTGGAGAAATATATTGGTTTTGGTTAATTTTCTTATTAAAGAAAATCAAATCTCGCACAGTGAGGTGGTATTCAAAACATCTGAAATCCATATGCTACTGCAAATAGGCATTTTGCTTACTTCAGCTATGAAAAGTAGTAGAGTTGAGAATGAATAAGATTTAAAATTATACCACATTTAATTTTCTGTGAGCACAAAAGTTAGAATTGGGAAAAGTTGGTAATTGCACAAGACTAGGAGTTCATTTTTTATGCTGTTGCAGGTGATTTTGTGACCTGTTCTGTCGCACAATGTTTCAAACTATGTTTGAAATGAAGATATCTATCATTTAGCTAGTGCATATGAAGTTTCTGGCAGTGTGTTTTTCATGCTTTCTTATTGTGAAAAAAATAATTATTTGTGAAAAAAAGAATTATTATATTTTTTAAGGTAGATTGTTTCACTCCATCTTCTGTTTGCCAGTTTCCTAGAGGAACTAACTAGTTAAGGAAAATAAACTCCCTGTGCTTCATAAATAATATTATAAGAACACATTGGTTGTATTTTTTAATTTCTTAAAAGAAAATTCCCCTCATTAATGGCCTTACCTTTAGCCGTTGGCCCTTATGGGAAGCTGACAAAATTATGGTTTTCACATTGATATGGATAGACGAAGGAAAAGAAAGATCAGAACCACTAAGCCTGTGTCAGGTGGAGTTTCTGTAATGTGCTACACCCTATGAAAATTCCACCTACTCGTCTTTCTGCAATCTGAAAGTAAACTATGTCACTATGTACTTGATAATAACAGATTTTGCACTTGATGGATTTCTTCAATTGCGTTTCAGAAACAGAATGCTCAGTGGCCATGTACAGTAACATTCCTGTTTTCTAGCAGCAATATTTGGGGTCAGTTGAATAATACTGCTGGGATGTGTTAGGATTAGTCTTGTCACTCAGCTTTCATGTGAGGGCACAAGTACTTATGCAAGGGTCATATTAAGAAGGGAGAGCAAAAATTCCACTTGGTAAATGCTCAGGAAGAAGGTTATAATGATGTTTGATACACTTTGTTACATGAAAAAGTATGCACTTGTCAAGAGTGGATAAAGCAGTCCTGTAAAACAACCCAGAATATCTGTTAAACTTTAAAGATCATGCGAAATCATTCCCATTACTTCTTTGCTCCATTTTATGTTTACATTTTTAGTCAAACTTCTTAATATTCTGTACTAACGTAAAATTGACTGTATGTCTGTCTCATGAATCATTATCGTGCCAGTTTGCTGTGCCACTGACATTGAAATTTAGTTGGTTTGTTCCTAAAGACATTCCTGTTCTTGTAGTTTGGTGAGATACCTCAGGTACCTGCTAAAATAAGGAATGCTTTAAATTACTACTTTTGCTTGGTGGAGTGATTTAATTTCTGCCTTTACCATGTGATGGCATTAACAAAGTAATGCAGTTTTAATAAAAACTTCTTGTACTGTGTGATGATGTGTCATAACTTGAATTAAGCATGTATAAGTATTTTTACCAGCTGTAGAACTTACTGTAGAGCTGATAGAAACGACTGCATGGAGTCAGACCAAAGGTTCACTTTGCCCTGAGTCCTGTCCTCAGTAGTGGCTGGAGCAGGGATTTAGAGTATAGGGATAAATCAACCAGGTAATCATGTTTTCTCAGTAAAGTCTTCCAGGTTCTGAGAGTCTGTGGCATGGAGGCTTTTGTGGCCAAGGGTGGTAGTTTTTTACTAGACCTTGATGACTTTTCTTTGAATCTCTTCAGTAGTCGCAGCATCCTGTGACAGTGAGTTAAACTGCTTAATTGTAGACCCACTGAAACACTTCTAATGGAAAAGGTTGGTTGAGGACAATACAATTGAACCAATCTTTATTAATGCTACATTTCAATACTATCTCAGACATGCCTTGAAGTTTGGATTGCAGGTATCCTAGTTTCTTGCCAATTATAGTGCTCCATTATTTGAATGTGGTAGCGTTTGAACAAGTAATTTGATAATGAAGATGAATTTACTGATGAACATTTGCTGAAGATAGATTGTAATATTCACCCTAAAGGCAATAATTTTTCATTCCTCTTTTCCTTAGTGTAGTATGTCCTTTAATCACTAGATATGCAAGTAGTCAAAGAGGTTTTATTTCCTGTGAGAAGAGGATTTCCCCAGGACTGCTAAGGGTTCTTTAAGGTTGTTTGGTACAGCTTGTTCTCTGGAATGGTGTGTACTCAAAGCCAGTGTGATATGGCCCATCACGCTTGTATTAGTTTTAACCTTATTGCTAATACATTATGGCAGCAAGTATTAACAATTAGAGAACCTGGACATATAGTATGTGGTGGCTGGCTCCTACTGAAATCTAAGTAGCTATATCTTTACTGCTAAAATGATCTTTGTTACGTTAAACCTAACGCATGTTGCAACCAAATCTTCATTTTGGCATTGGCGACCCTGCTTTTTGAGAGGAAAACCACATAATGTAAGCAAATCTGTTCGTACACTTCAAAAGAATTGCTTCAGATGATAGAAGCTTTTGACTAGGGAGACAGTGTACAGGTGCTCTTAAGTGTATTTCCAGTTCTGTCTTTGAAGTGACAGCTTGTGGGGGTGACTGCAGAGCAGAAATTGAAGTTGTCAGACAACTTTGAACCTCTGTGATTTTATCAATATCTTGAATGTAATAGCTATAAATAACTAAATTATATTTTTTCATTAGATTCAACAAGAAGGATAACTTGAAACACTCTTGACCCCTTCACTTTCAATTTCTTGACTGCACTACAAGCAACCAGAATGTCGGGAGCTTCAGTGAAGGTGGCTGTTCGGGTCCGGCCCTTCAATTCCCGAGAAACCAGCAAAGAATCCAAATGTATCATCCAGATGCAAGGCAATTCAACCAGTAAGTTTATTTTAATCTCATAATGGAGTCTTTCTCTCTCCTCTCCCTTCCTTCTTAATCCTTTTTGTCAGACTAAACTGATTACTGTGTATCAGTTATATCATCTGGAGTTACCCTTTTAGGGAATCTTCTTCCCTTCTGAACCTGTCCTTACAAACTAGATTGTCTCTGAATTTGACTAGAAAGGCTAAATCATAAGTACCTTGATTTTAATGCAGTTGTTTATGGTGTTTGCTCTTGGTGATTAGAGAATTCTACAGAAAGATGAGAATACCAAATTGAAAACCTTTTTAACTTCAGGGTGTGGAAATATCATGTGGATGACAGATACAGGGACCACATGATAATTGTTGTGTGTAACTCCTGCTTGGGTCTGGTGCTTTAGTTCTTGGTGTGCTTGTTCTGCAGTCTATGCCTTTGTTTAGGAGCATAATTTGAGTCAGAAAGCTGAGGGGAAGAGGATGTCTAGTTTTAATCTTTCCAGACTAGATGTCTAAACAACAGCAAATAACAGTCTATGTAAAATCATCTTATTTTCTAATTGATTAGAAGTGTTAGGACTTTTAATTATTGTGGGTCTAATTTGGAGGAGAAGACTCTTCTATGGGAAATTGAATATGGGCACGCCATTGATTGACTTATTTTTTAAATTTTTTTCTTCTTACATGCTTCTTATGGTTGAGGTAGTATTGATGCAATTTGCTGTAGGGTTGTTTGTAATGTATGGACTAATGGCCATATCTACAAACTGCTACTCTTACGGTAGTTTTTCATTGTTAGGTGATCAAGTAGAGCAGTCTTATTTGTAGCTGTAGGAGGTAATACTCCAAGAGCACTGAGTTTCTGTGCTGTTTGATTACTTGAGTATTTACTTGTAAAAAGGAGGTTTTATACAGGCTCCTCCCTCTTTTGTCTTTAATAGAAATGCCAACAAGCTCTGAACTGCAGCAGCACCACTGGGTGCCACTGTAATAGGTTTTCTTGCTGCTGTCATGATATGACAGCAATAATTTTAAATGCTTAAGATTTTTTGAACTCCAGGAGCCTGTGGAAACGGCTTGTTTGTTATGCAATGTCAAGGGTGACCAGTGAATCTCCAGTGATTTGTCTAAGTTTGAAATGTGGTGTAGACAAAGACACTGGTTCTTTTTCTGAATGCTAGAGCTGCACTACAAAGACACATTTTCAAGAAGCTAAATCAGCTTTCAAAAGGAGAAAAATATTCCTGATTTATCTAGCTGAAAATTTCTTTACAGCTTTTGCTGTGTTTTGTGCTCTGGAAATGCTTTAGTCTGTAGCTGTCTGAGTCCTATGGCTCTGGTACAAGATGGGTGATAGGACAGATGGTCAGGTTGAAGTCATCAGAGGCCATTACAGAATGTGGGAAATAAATAATCAGTTGCAATACTTGAAAAGTTCTTACAATCTATGGGCTATTTTTTCCCTGTATTTTCTTCTTAGAGGAGAAATATAGAAGAAAGCAATAGCCAGAGGAGTAATTTTACTTGTTGAACAGAAGAGGTTCATATAATAGAAGATACGAAAAAGGCATTGTTTCATGGGGAAAAAACAACTGAGCAGAAATATTTTCGAAGAATTTTCATAATGTTGTCTGATGCACATAACTTCAAGCTGAAATTCTTCTGGTGTGCTTTTAGGGTACATGTTAGATTTGGTGGCATGAGTACTGTTGCTGTTTCTGCCAGAAATTCTTTTTTTCATGATCCCTTATTCTTTGCAGCCTCACAGTTACATTATTGAACTTATTATTATAGCCTGAACTTGTTGGCTACAGAAAGAGACATTAATGTGTTGGCTCTCATATCTGGTGCAGCAATTTCAAAATAAAAGGAAATCAGTAGTAATTTTAGCCTATGGAGTTCTTGCTTCATACCTTCAAATGTGTTGATGAAATGATCAGGGCTTAGATATCTGGCTGCTGTGAAGGTTATTTTTTCATTTGTGCAGTGATCAAGTTGACAGGAGAGAAATCTGAGAGGCTGGTGATATGTTGGGTAGTGACTATTTTAAGCCTCTAAGATAGTTAAAGTTCTCTTCTCTTAGAATTAAAGCCTAATGGACTATTACGATGAACAAGATTCGTGAGACAATGGGAAGTCTGATAGCTAAGAAGGGATTTTGACTGCTACTTGGACATTAATTTTTTATGTATTCATTGGCCAAGCTATTCTACGAGTCCTTTGTGGGTCCTGGGTTTAAACTTCATCCAAGTCTGAGTTTTGTAAATGTGTTGGCTGATAATAGGCAGAAACTATGTGGAAACTGAGGCAAAGTGCTTGGGATTATTTTAGGAAAACAGCATAGAGATATAGATAATGAAGTGTATCACAGGTGTACTCCATTTATACTCTTTTAATGAGTGTATGAAAAACAATGGGTTTTCTGACACCATAATGAATTATATTCTTGAAGTTGGAATGCTACCAGGGTTGTTGTCTGACATGCTGCTTTTGTTGGTCAGATTTTGTGTGAATATGGGTTTTTACAGCTTTGGGGAGTGCCTGTCGCTCACGGTGGGTTTGCCAGCAAAACAGAACATCCTCCTGGATTAGAAAGTTTATTCTCAATTTTGTTACGCAGTTTAGTTTTGCGTTAGAAGTAAAACAAGTGTATTTTGTTGTGGACTTGAGGTTTCCTACAGAATTAACTTGTTATCCAATCTGGTTTTTATCATAGATGATAAAGGCCTTTAATCAAGATCCATCATAGATCTCCATCTTTATGATTTCTCAGTGTTTAAAAATGACATTTCAATACAGTTCTATATATGTCAATCTCAGAAAAAGAGTTCTTACAAGGGTCTTGAACTGACAATGTTAAGAGCACTTACTGTGAGTAATTGGGACTCTTGTCTTTCTGTTAGACAGATGCAAAGTACAGGAATTTTGAAATCAGTAGTTGAAACATTGTCTTTTTTTGTTTAGTATACTAAGATGACAAGAGTGGTGGTTTTTTTCTCCTTTATGATTGCAAAAAGGTATTGCTCTGCACTAATACATTATCTTGCCCTTAAAGAATTGTCAGTCTTGGTTTTTAAAAAATATGTTGCAAAAGTGAAATTCTGCAGTCCAGCTGAAGTCACATGTGCTGACTGCATCAAGGGGCTGATAGTTTGGCAGAAGGCCGGTGCTGCTCAGATCATATCTAATTGCAGATGGTATCCATTTGAACGGTCCTGCCAAAAGTTCTTCAGTGGAAATGAGAGAAGTAGGGGTAGGATTATAGAAGATAGCAGAAGAATTCTTAAAGATAAATGTTAGAAACTGCAAAATCTGATTACTTGAATTCATTTGGGAATGCAGAATGCTTTCCAAAGAAGTGGGCACGTCACCATCAAATTACTAGTTCAAAAACTCCACCAAAACCGTAACTGAGCGGGATTACTTTGAGAACAGACTATTGTCGGTTTTTATTATTATCACTTAAATATGATCTTAAGAAAAATAAGATTTGTTTTTAAAAGCACCTGCTATGCAAGTGGATTCATTTGACCTAAATGCTTTGTTTTCATGTGGTGTTATGTTCTGAGCAGTATATCTATCCATATTGTCTGTTGTACGGATGTATGCCAGTAAGTCTCATGTACATACACTCAGGACTAGACGCAGTATAACTGTGCTTGCAGCATTGCCCATAGTGCAGTCAGCCAGGACAGGGTTCTTGGTGAGAGAAGGGAAAAGTTAAAGATGTTTCATATTGATAATTCCCTAGAGTGATCCCTTTGCTAGCCTTATGTATTCTTTGTTTCATACTCTTCTTGTTACAGAATATTTTCAAGTGAAACTTGGCATCAGTTGGTCTTTTAAGTTGCTTTTTGTGGTGGTGGTTTAATGATAAGATTCCACTTAATATTGAAACAGACTGCAACTTCTGAAATAACCCTAATACACTTTTGTCTTTTCCTCTGAGATACCTTTGTTTAATTTTGTCAGTCTTTAAATGAATTTGAAAATTTTTCCCTTTTAATATTTACTTTCAATTACTGGATAGGCGGTTTATTGTGCTCTAGGTCAAACTCACAAGCAGCTTTTTGAAATGAATGAGTCAAGAATAGATTGTGGTTGTCAGCATATCTTGATTGAATATGTTTTGTCTTTAACTCCTGCTTTTTCACTTTTTTATGTTTGGAATGTCTTACACAAATGCATCTTACCAACAATATATTAATTACTTATTGGTGGTCCACTCCATAAATTACTTCTTTTTTTGTGGTGAGGAAAAAGAGTCTGCTGTATAATGCATGGCATGAAAGGTGAGCTATAGATCTAAGAGTATTTTGTGTGACAGGAATTCTTGTACTCATTCTGAAATGTAACAAATGCAAAGAAGGTTGGCAGCTGCTGTCTTGGATAATTCAAATATAAAGCTAAGCTATTCTGTGCCTGAAGACTTTTCTAGTTTTGTGGTTTTTCTGGGATTTTTTGTTTGTTTGTTTTGAAGTTATTTGATAATCCTGTCTGTAAATCAATAATATATAAATAAAAGCAAATGAGAATGAAGGAGAGGCTCAAGCTAGTAGCTGCAAGACAGCATTTAGATATTCATCACCAGCAGAGAGCCCAGCTAGCTTATTCTTTTAAAAAGCTAGATAAGTTACAATTCATCTGAGATTGTTCTGTATTCTGATTTGCCATAAACCATATTCACATGGAAATGTGCCTGCATAGTCTATGTTATCTTGAAAGGTAAGAGTGCCAGTGGATCCTCAGGTTAGGATTGAAAATAACCTGTTTGGATTTTAACAGTCACTGTGGCTTGGTAATATTGGAAGGTTCTTTTGTGGATTGCTTAAGGTATGGGATGTTTAATGAAAACAGGCACAGTGGAGGGATCTCATCTGCTGGTAACAAGTCACAGCTGCTGCTGTAGGCATATGGCAGATAGGTTCTCAAGCAGGCATCCTTGGTGTCTGAAAATTTTTGTCAGGCATTCTGGAGTTGATTTGTAGAGATTGAGGAAAAATATACTCTTCTAATGATTGGTTGGGTTTTTTAAGGGTTTTTGTTTTGTTTTCTTTGGTTGTTTTTTTAAATCTTTATCTTTAAGGTTTCTAAATATCTGGTCTAAACTTAAACATTTAAATTTTAAACAAACAAGCAACACCAGCAACAAAATAAACAAAAACCCCACGAAAAACCCCATCTATTTTAAATTCCTGTTATGTTTGGGCTTTTTCTTTTTCTTTTTTTTGTTTTCTTTTTTTGATGTGTCTTCTTTTATGCAATAGTTCTGGAGCAAAATAAATATGGGTGGGAAAGCAGGACTTAAAAGACTCTTGATTTATGGCATGTTTGTCTAAATTAGTGATATTTGAAATATGATACTAAAATTGCCGTTATTTGAAAAACTATTGGAAGGTTCATAGAACAAGGTAACCTCGTCAGTAATTCAGCCAGTATGTTATTGGTTCACAGTGGCAGGGGATATTGTTAAAATTTGCCTTTTTCATTGTTCTATAGCTCTAAAAAGTAGTTAGCTCTTTCAAAGAAGCTTAATCCTAAAGGGGGGCAAAGTATGGTTTCCTGATCTTTTTTGTTCTAATTTTTAACTGTTTTCTGAATAAAAAGACAGACTGAATGGAAAAGAAACCCTATTATGTGTGTGTATGCCTTCAGGAAAATAATTTTGTTTTGTTTTTTTTCTGCAGTAGTATTCTCTAAGTGTAGTTTGAATAGTTTAAATAAGGAACTTGTATCATGGAAATAATCTTTGGTCTAAACTGTTGATAAGAAGTCCCTGTAAGAAAGCTCAATTTTATTTAGACTAGCACTCTGTACATGTAGATAGTAAAGTAATGAGGGTCTATGTAGTGTATACTTCATAGGTAGAAAAGGCAAGCAAGAGAGTTCTTTGCAGTTGTCTTACCTAATAATTTTTTTTTCTTCTTCTTCTCTTGAGACATTTTCTCTGCAAGTATAGAGTAGATGGGAGGATTCATAGATTTCAGTCTTGACTCTCAATCTGTCTGCTGAAAATGAATAACTTTAAATATCTCCAAAAAAATAAACATAGCCCATTTCTGATTACTTGTGCCTCACAAAAAGCATTTGTTCTCAAAGCATGTCTTGTGTAGTGGTTTTTTCCACATATGGCGTGGTGGGGGGTTTCTTTCTAAGTTTTTTCCAATTTTCTTTATGCTTGCATCTTTTATTATGATGTTGTCTTGGGAAAATAAACAGCAGTGGAAGAAAGTTACTTAATCCCTACCCTGATTTTCTGATCTGTAAATCTTTGTAATTGTGATTAAAGCTAAATGAATGCTTGTCCAATATGTTAATACTGCATTGCATTCATGGTAGATGTGTAATCAAAACAAGCTATTTTATGGGAAGAGAAACTGTGGGTCATGTGGAGGATATGTGAGTTGTCTTGCGGTTGAGGTTGGTTTGAAAGAGAAGTCAAAGAAGTCACAACAGTGGACATGCCCCGAGGTATTTTAGTGACTGTCCTGCTACCAATTACTGCATTTGTTGCAAGTCCTGTAACAAGTTTGAATGCAAGTTTGTTTCAAAGGGAAAATGAAGGCAATTGCTATTTGCTTTAAAGAGTTACTAGGAAGTGGAGTTTGGTGGAGTGAAGTTTTTGCTTCTTTTAGTTTTTTTTTCAAATAGTACTGGACCTTTTTAGGAGTGGCAGTCATAAAATGGTAACAGAGGTAATGCTGAATGCAGACAATGAGCACAGAATGGCTGTTTTTTAGGTGCTAGGCTTTCCTTCTAAAGTCTTTCTCATGATTGTATAAAAATATCTTGGAAGTGTTAATTCTGCACACTGTTTAAAAAAAAAGGAAAAAAAAATCTGTTTTGGAAGACAGAAGATGGCTTCAAGGAGGTGGGAGAAGATGAAGTTAATGATTTTTAAATGTTAGAGGTACAAATAATGAGCCTGCAGCAAGACTGTGGGATGGGTAAGGATGTTCTAGCTAATGTTAAGTGCAGTTGAACTACATCTAAAAAAGTATTATGAAGTTAATATAGAACTGTAGCAGAGATGATATTACTAATGAACCCAGAAAAGTTTTCTGCCAGTCATGAGTAAACCATGTGAAATGCTGCCCCTTCAGTATTAGAGCCCACTGACACAGAACTTGGGCATTAGAAGTGGTTCTTTTTATGGGAACTACTTTAAGAATTGGGTATTTTCACTGCATGAATCCTTTAAGATACTGAGGCTGGCAGAATTGACTCCCCAGGGTTCCAGTGTGTGATGTTCTCTTACTGCAGTGCTGGCTTGTGTCCGAGGGTCAAGATGGCCTTTGGAGAAAGCCACTGGCTCTTGGAGATGCAGTCAAGTAAAAGCAGAGGGTGAAGGAAGATACTGTTTTATCTCCCTTGAAGGAGAAAACATGTGAAGAAAGAATTCAGCTCAACTCCATATGTAGACCAGATTGGCATCTTCTGCAATGGGACATTTTCAGGTAATCAGTGGAAATTTTGGAAAGGTTTTGGTTCAGCTCTTCGGATAGGTTGAACAGTGTGGTTCAGCTGGCTCCTGCTTGGTGCAAAGCCTGCTGGCATGCTGTTCTTCCAGAACACCAGCTGTAGAGATGGTATTTATAGCACTTGGATCTGTGAGAGCAGCTGAGGATGAGAGCGGCTTTCTAGCAGCTTCTGTGAGCAAGCATTTGCCTTGCTCTGGTGCTGTGGAGCCTGACTCCCTCCCCCATCCAACCTTTCTCCCAGTACAGGGCTGAAATTCCACAGTGGGGAGAGAATCCGGTTGAATTCCAAATGAGCTGTTCTTAGCTTCTCCTTGGTTTCCTTCCCTTTTAATGATTTGAAAAATGCAAACAATGCTTTGAAAAGCAAGCACTGCTTTACAAGCTGGAAGTGTCCATTTCCCTTCATTTATCTCTTATAATAACAACCCCGAAATCTGCCTTATAAAAGCAGTATAGCCATATATCTGATTGCAACGTATGCCTAGGAAAGAAGCCGGTATTAAACGTGTCTTTGGGGTGTTATTCACGTTCCAGCAAACAAAGAATGCCTGCTCCACCCTGCTCTCAGAAACGAACATGTTCTCATTGTTGTCATTCCAGTCTACAGAAGGCGTAGATATATTTTCCAGACCCATGCATTTAAGAGACTGTATTTAATGTTAGTTTGGTCTTGTGGAATCAATTCTGAAAGCACCAGATCTTTTATATTGGTTAAATTGATTGTTCAGGCATCATGAAATAAAACTACTGGTTATGTTGGTTCAAATAGAGTTCGAAGAAGACACGGAAAGGAATTACTTGGTACTTGTTTCCCCGAATGTTACCCTTTGCAGAGTTCTGTCTAGACAGTCATGTTGTTTTGAAAATTTCTGCCTATTCCTTTACCAATGATGAATGAAAAGTGAAGACAGAACAGTGCCTTTTTAGCTAGCTGTTATCTCTTAATACGTGTTGACATTTGATAGGAATGTGTACTCTGTGTAGGTTACTGCTCCCACTAGGAGAATTTTTGAGGCTGGTGTGGCCTCTTCCGTGAGCTGAAACCTAACTTTACTTCATATGTAGAAATTCATGAGGCTTTGTGCCTTCAGTATTGGCAAATGTGGTAGCAATATGGGAATGGAGGATGTAAATGACAAAAAGCACACTGTATTGCACAGATGATGGAAGTTTAGTTTCTCCAGTTCCATACCTGACTTTTTCACCTTATTGGGTTTTATTTCTGACTGGCAATTACTTGTTTTGTTCTGGGTTTTTTTTTGGTTTTGGTTTTTTTTTTTATTAATCTGTCAGTCTGTTCCCTCCAGCACAGACTGAATATCAGCTAATCCCAGGGTTTAGCCCGGGTTAATTCTGTCCATTGGTGTTTATCTGAAGGGCAAACTGCAGTTAGCCAGTTCTTTACTGGTGTGCCCCACTGTGACTTGTGTGACATGTCTGGTGGCACCATGCCCTGTAACATGAGTCTGATCGCTAACAGAGGTGGAGCTGTTGAATCAAGTGACTTGACTTTTGAATTTGACGAGGGATAAGAGAATAACTTAGATTTTTACCTCTCATGTGCATTGCACTCTATTGCAAGAGCTTATTTGAAAGAATTTCTTGTATCCCTGGATAACGTCTTACCTGCAAAATTTGTGACATGCTAAGGAGCAGTGCTGACTGGGATGAAAACAAATCCTTAGTCTTGGACTGCAAATTCAGTGTCATTATAATCTGACACAAGATTTAAGTGGTTAAGAAGTAGTTTTGGTCATTCTTTGTGCCTGCAAAAATATTTATGTGGCTGAGTAGATTGGAATGGAATGAGGGGGCTGATCTTGGCTAAGCTTGCTTGCCTTTTTTTTTATTTCTTTCTTCTCTGTGGGTTTACCACTGTTTGTTTATTTGGTTGGTTTTAATGGAGAATGGAAGAGTATGTCCAGAAATAAAAGCATGAAGTGGGAATGTGTTTATGTATGTGTTTAGGAAGGGGTGAGGAGACGGAGAATGCTGCTTCCAGTTCAGAGAAGCCCAGAAAGCTGTAACTTTGCATCAGCTCTCCGTTATGCTCCGCAGTCTGGCTATAACTGTAAAATAAAATGTGTAATTGAGGTGTGCTTTTTGAATTTCACCTTAAACAAATCAATATTGGATTGTAAGGAAAAAAAATTAAAAAAATTAGATATCCAAAATGGCAATAGGAATGCAAAATAATATACATTACAAAATATACGGGTGCTGTTTCAGTAGTGAAGCAGTCTTTCAAAGTTTGCTAATAATTTTTGCTAAAATTAAAAACTAGCAAAGAATTTGATCTCATAGATTTTAAAGGTTGAAAGTGTATGTTATTTTTGTGCTAGCTGATACAGCAGATGGTGGATGGTTTGAAAAATGTTAATTAAGGAACGAGTAGGATGGACTGTGGAAGTACTTTATGCCAAGAAACGAAGCTGCCTGTTTAAGTAAGGGCATGTTAAAATCCAAATGTTTTGTGGAGATTGGTTTGTTAATGTTGATACAGCACATCTAAAATTATTCCTTCATTGATTTTGCTCCCACGTTCTCCTTTTATTAGGCTGTACTGCTCCTCCTATATACTGCTTCTGTACAAGAACTAATTAGTTAAAATATGTGGGTTTTATGTAATGATAGAAAATGGATTATTCAGTGTGAACGAGTTTGTTTTAAAACTGTTGATTCCCTTACCTTTTTGTCAGTGATATATAAAACTCAAATGTTTGTCGTTACAGCTATTAAAAAACCCCACCAAAGTTAAACAGCTAAGCAGCTGAAAATAACTGTTTAAATGGTCTGAGCTTCAGAATATGTGGATTACTCCTGCTTAGAGGCACCTCAGGTGGTGTGAAGGAGCTCTGTATAGCTTACTATATAACTGTAGGGAGAAATAACCTTTTAAAACGCAAACTGTGTTTCTAGGTTGGGATGGCAGTGGGTTTAAAATAAACTGCTTGAAATGAAGTGGTAGTGCTCTGTAGCTATTCACACAGTGCACTTTTACTTGAATCTTGCATCCATTTATGGCATGTAATTACTTCTTATTCCATTTGCTTGCTACGGTAGAAAACTGGTATAAATATTATGTCTTAAGATGAAGCACATTAAAATTTCTGGAATTTCTTAATTGAAATAAAAAAATAATGTGTGTATTTATCTCCATTAACCAAGTCAACAATTAGTAGAGTGTATTTTAAAAACATGAATATTCTCAAGCCTTTTTCTCAGCCTTCCATTCTGAAGGAAATTATGGCCATTAATCCACATTAATGTGGTTACTGCTTTGATCCCGGATAGTTTTCAGATGCTGCAGTAGGAAAATACCACCTTCAACTTGTTCCATCCTTTCCACATTTCTCAGTTATGTATGTAACCTTTCTCTGTAGCAATGGTATAGGAGATGGTGATTTTGTAAAATAACCCTTCCAAGCTCCATTTAATGCAGAAACTTTAACTTGTGGAGAGCTGAAAGGTTCCACGTGACCTAAGGAGTTGGCTCTTGGTGAAGCAGGGGGCCTGAAAAAGGGATTTTCTCCGAAACTGGCTGCTTAGGCTGACTCCACCATCCAGAGTTGCTCCGGTGCCATGCTGATGGTAACTAATTATAGCTGCAGCACAAAGCGTTAGTGTCAGTTTGCAAACAGAAGAGTTAATTGCCACATTGGACTTCTGAAATAGCAGATAAACAAATTTTATTCTGTAAGATAAAAAGACCATTAATGTGTTCCTGCTGTGATCGTCTGCCTTATTGCCTTTTTCATTTCCTGAGGCTCTGTAATTAAACCATTAGCTTGTGTACCATGCCGGGAGTCTGCTGTGGTGAGAGGAGATAGATGACGACCTATTTCATGATTCAGTAATACAATTCATCTTGGCCTTGCGTGGTTTAAAAAAATAAACAAAATAACTGGAAAGCTTTTAGTCTTCTTGTGGGTATTGGAAACACTGGCAACAGTCCTCTTACTTTTTAATTCAGTTTCCTTATTCAGCTGAAAAAAGAGCTTGCTGAATAACATGATACACAAAATCAGTGTTGCCCACTCAGCCTAATTTCTGCACGATCATGCTTGTGTTTTTTGCAGTTTGGCATATGAACTTCTAGGATGAAGCTTACCTGTACTATAAGTAGTCTTCTAATTTCTTCAGAAATACCACTTAGCTTCCTTTAAAAGTAGCTAGATTTCATGGATTTACTTGTCCCTCCAAAGAATATGCTTGGTGCATATAATAAACACCTTCAAGTTAGGTTGGTTACCTCAGTTTGAGTTCCTGGTTTCGTAGCTTTCTCACCATCTTCTTTCGGGTGTCTTATCTCACGTTACTGAGTGCCTGATCACTTGGTTCAAACTTGGATCACATCAGATGTGACTGATGCTCATAGCTACCCCCTTGGTGCTCAGTGTTCCAAATGAAGATGATTTCAGTCCAGTTCAAATCTGTTGAGGTCGTAGTCTTTATTTTCCAAGTCAGCTCCGCTGGATTTTTTTGTAGACAGACTGAGAATTCTGTTAAACCAGTGATTCTGAAAATGGAGAATGTAGACGCTGCGAGAAACAGGAATAGAAATAAATAGACTTGAAGCTTGGACTAGAAGCTGAGTGAAAAGACTGTGAGTGGATCACAGTGGTGAGGGACAGCATGCAGAGTTTCTGGCAGCAGGAGGTTTCCTCTGACCCATTCCTGCTGCAGTGGAAGGTTTTGGCCAGGCAGCTGCATTCCCAACCTCTGACGGAGCTGCCTTCTCACATGTTAAATGTCCCTTTGCTGAAACGCTTCTTGAGATATGCTTTGCAAAAACATGCATCCTAGAAAGTGGTTTCCAAAATAGTGAGCTGAACATGGAACGTTGTGTGAAGGAGCTGAGGAAACCCTATTTAAGAAAATAATAACACTAAAAAATGACTTTAATAGAAACAAAAAACAGCAGGGTGAAACCACTGGTATAAATTACAGAACCTGAACTTGCTCTTCAGAAATGTGATCGATCAAATTTAAACTTGCAGCAAGTAAGATGGAGCTGTAATGGCAAGCTTGTAGTGCCTTTCCAGACACTAAGCCTGCTGCTTAGAGATCTTGTCTTTCCTGGGTGGTCAATGTCCCTTTATGCACAGCAAGCTGAGTGGAAAAACTAGCTATTCTTCTGATGAAATGTTTTGCTGCTTTGCTTTCTTTTTGGAAGTGGTGGGCTTTCCCTAGAGATTTTTAGGTTTTTTGAAAACAATAATAGGAAGTGTACATTTTCAGATCAAACCTGGTTCTGAGTAATACTGAAATACGGCTTGTTTTGTTTTCTGTTTCTGACACAGTAGAATCTTAGAAGGCAATTTAACTCTTGTTTCCTTGGAAAGGTAGTTACTCCT
>NW_010184206.1:18457-66741 GCF_000695765.1 Mesitornis unicolor
ATCACTCCTCTCACAAGAGTGCTGTCAGGAGTTTGGGTTAAAGTTATTTGCTGTTGGGATTAAGCAACAGAATATGTTGTCAGGAGAAGTGCTAGCAAGTACATTTTTTCATGTATCTGCTTAGAACTGTGTTACACATTACATAGGAGTGGATTCTATGTATTGCTGCTTTTTTCTGCTTTTAATGGTTAGATGACCTTCCCTTGAATTTACAGCCCGGAACAATTGAAGAAAATAATATTGTTAACACTCAAAGGTTGTTACATTGAACTAATATGGAGATGGATTTTGATTTGTACTGCTTTTTTGGGTAGGAACTTCTGTGTCCTTACATTTTAGAGCTTTGATGTTAAATAATTGAATGAGAAATGAGGAGGTGTTGAATTGTCTGGAATATACTGAAAGGAGAGAAGTGATTTATGTTTGGAGCAAGGGGGTTGTCTTCTGGGATTTGTGATTTGTTCACTTTAACTCTAGAGCTGGCTTAATAGTGCATGCTGTAGATGTACTGCTGTTTCGTCCAAACCAGCAAAGGGAAACTAAAGCCTTTTATGATTGCTTAGGTTACCCATTTGTTATGTGTTCATGCCCACGTTGCTATCCAAAGCCGCAAGCATTTTTGTCATTTGATACTGTACTGGTGCAAGGCAAATTATTCATTGGCTTTACATGTCTGTCAGCTTTTATAAGGCAAGAATGTCAGCACAAGGTGCATCCAAGTGAAATGGAGTTGGCCACAAGAAATAGAGTAGCAACTGTTGCTATTTGCAATCTAGACAGCAAATCCTTTCTCCACACTGTAATTTTGGACAACAGCCCTGCTCAGGGACACGGCATCTGGTAGAGGAGCAATTTAATTTTAATGTGAATTCTGTAACCACATATTCAGAGATTTCAGTGCAGCATGATGTTGAGTTCACGTTTGAAATGATAAGAGAGGTGGGTGTTAAAATTTTTATTTGTCACAGAAGGAAAGGGAGAAGCCTCTGTCTCCTAAAGCATCGCCTAACTGGCATGAATATTTGAGGAATAAGCACCCTTTGTCTAGGATGACTGGTATCAGGGTGTAAATCATCCCCTGGAAGACTGTCACCACCTTTGTATAGCTTCTTTCTTTGTAGATTTTGTTCACCCATATCATAATTAGTGTATTGCTCCCAAAGCCAGTTTGCTGCTCTAGGTGCAGGGAGGTATGTGTAAATCTAAGATGGTTTATCTAATTTTGATACCCTCAAGATTATGCCTTCTCAGAGTCCTTACGTACACAGATGGTGTTGAAAACAAATGCTGGAAGTAATAGATTTAAGTATTTCCAGTGCTGTAATACTGTAAAGAAGCAAGCAGTAGAGATTCACAGCGAGAGCTGTGCTTATAAATAACCCTCCTTGGAATACAGAAACTACAGACCATTAAAATGGCAGCTGAATCTGCTGCGTAGTACTCCCCTCCAGGCAAAGCTTATGGGAAGCTGGGAAAGATAAAAAATAACCTAAACAAACAAACCCAAATCTAACAACCTAAAAGGTATCTGGAAGAGCTTTTATTAATTGTGGGGAATGCGCATGCGAATAGTGAAAGAGTTAGAGGATCTGAGAAAAGGAGAAGAGCAAAAGATTTCCAGATGTATTGATATGAAGAGAAAACAGTTGAGGTTTTTTTTTTTTTGCGAAGTATGTTTGTTCTGGTATCTGCAAAGTGTTCAATCACTTAGCTCACCTGAAAATTCTTGGATTCTTATATATGAATTGCTTGGAAGGAAAATTAAGTCAAGGATTGCAAGGGCTGAAAGGGCAATTGGAGGTCAGCTTTTTGAATGGGGCTTATAGCGGCTATAACATCGAAACTGTACGCAAGCATTTTTTTCATTCTGGGTTTTTTGTGTGTGTGAACTTTACCACAGGGCCATTGTATAATACACAAGTTCCAAAGAGCAAAAGTACACGAGCTGGCTGAGGGTCACTGTGGGATTCAGTGGCTGTATATAGTAAGAACATTTACCAGTAATATGGTTGGTTCAATTAATGTCAGTCCTATTAAAAATCTGTCTGTAGTCTTTATGCATGTAAAAGAATATTGAAATAAACTGTGTGGATAATCCCTGGAATGTCTGTAGATCCAACTTTTTTCATATCTTCTTCAATGCCCTGAAAATACTGAGCTGCTTAAAGCAAATCCTTCTGCAGTGAGCTCTTGTACTGTATAATATGTATTTCAAAATAGGCTTGACTTGTGCTGCTGTGAAATCACCAGGGATTCTTGAACTCTTTGTGTTTTGGATCATCCTTCTTGCTAATATCCCTTAACTCCTAAAAGCTTGTCCCATTCTAAAAGCTGAGGGACCAGCATGACCTATTTCTGGCTTTCTGTCCAACAGAAGGATTTTGTTTAGCAGCAGCTTTCCTTCTAGGAATTTTTCTCCTTGACTTATTTCAAATAAGGACTACAGAAATATAGTATTAGGAAGCTGTGAGTCTATTGCTTCAATCTTACTACTTCTGTGCAGTGTGACAACTCTGTAGATACTCAGATTCACAGATGAAGTTGAGGGTCAACAAGCTCATTAATTATACTCCTAAATGTCAAGTTAGCTAAGAGTTTGTATTTTATTTCCTGTAGGTATTATCAACCCAAAGAATCCTAAGGAAGCACCAAAGTCCTTCAGCTTTGACTACTCTTATTGGTCCCACACATCGGTAAGTTCTTTTACAAGAAAACCATATTATTTTGATTTAACTGCATTCTCTTCTGATCACGCTGTCCCTGTCGGATGTTTCTTCACTCTCATCTTCATTCAGGTTAACAGCTTGTCATTTTATCTTGTTTCTTCCTGTTTGGGGGAGAGCAGAAAACTAAGCTCCTGGAGTTTGATAACAAGTTGTGGATATTTGAAAGATTACATAAAATATTCTCCAAGAGTGTTCTGTTCTAAATATTTAAAGGTTGCGTGTGAACCACAGTTAATTCAGTTTTGCTCTTAGACAAGTGAAAGTTGCTCAAGTTCTTCCAGTTCAAGGAGAGATGTGGTCTGGGTTCTCTTGACATATCTGGAGAAGACAGAGAGGTGATCCATGTTTCCGATAGCTGCAAAACCAATAAACTTTCATCTGACTCCTCTGCCCCACCCTCCTGTGAATTGGTGCTAAGGTCTTGCTGACTTCCAGTAATTGTTCTCCAGCAGAACTGTGTTGTTCTGCCACCTACCCCTCCCCTGCCTTATTTTCCCAAAAGATATAGAAAGAAGCGATAATGCATTTCACTAAGGATAAATTTAGTAACTTGGCTGTTGCAATTAAAACTATTTCTGAGCAAAACAGTGGCTGATGAGATTGTTTTCATGATGAAGAAACTTGGATTTTTGCAGATTTCCTTGATTTTTCCGCAACCACGCAAGTAGCTTACAAGATCAGTCGGGGAACAGTATGAAGATAATTCCTGAGAACTCCCAGATAAGCAGCATCAAGGAAAGAAAGTGTTCTGATAAAACCTCGAGCCCAACATTAGAATGTTAGCACAGCTAAATTTGTTCTGATACCAGGTGCAAGTCATGCTAGATTAAGAATAACAGTTACGTACAATGTAGTGATGTACTCCTACAAAATCAGTTGTCAGTGGTATGTCCTCTGTGCAGCATAAAACATCTGCATAGATAATCATTAGTGTGATATTTTTTCAAGTATATTTACCGAGGACATTCTTAAATAATCGAGAGATTAATCTAATATTAATACATAATCTTGGATTGCCTCTCATGACTTGATGTTGAAGTCTGATCAGTACAGTGCCTGAAAAACACTATTTAAAAAATAGAGAATTAATTTCTACAATTCATTAAGTTTTGTTTTGAACAGGTTCTGTATTTGCCTTGGGATCTGGCAAGTGTATTATTTTTAATATATTTAACTTGTGATTTTTTTTTTCTTTGCCTCTTTTCAAAATGCAACAAATTTTTTAGTTGAGTGATTGAAGGTGATAACTTTTTCCATATCTAGATTACTATCACTGGGCGCATCTGCAGTAGAGTTTGTTTTATCACTGGGCTAAACTGCTTTAAAGTAGCTTTTTTAATGTTATGTTTCAGTTTTATTGCTAACCTTGAGTTTAGCCATAGAAAAGTGCTCTGATACACTGTCCTTGACCAGTTCAGCTGTTTGCTAATTTGAAGTATGTATTGACATACTTAAGGATTTTGTAGTCACCAAGGAGGCTACAATTGCCTCTTCCTAAGGGATTAACCCACAAGACAGAAGTAGAAAAAAAACCCAGTTGCTTATTGAAATGTTATGGATGATAGCGTAAGAGTATATTTATGCTGTTTTCATGTTTTTCCAGCCTGAAGATCCCTGCTTTGCATCTCAGAACCGTGTGTACAATGATATTGGGAAAGAGATGTTGCTGCATGCCTTTGAGGGCTACAATGTTTGCATTTTTGCCTATGGACAAACTGGAGCTGGGAAATCCTACACAATGATGGGCAAGCAGGAGGAGAGCCAAGCAGGCATAATCCCCCAGGTAGAACATAACCCAGAAAGGCGATTTGTTTTTTATAGCATGTTTAGACGCGTGATGTTTTTATATTGCAATAATAATAACAATAGTTAACAGAAAACCGCAGCTTACTTCTGAAATTAAAGAAATCTACGGGGAAAAAGAGCTTTATACGTAACTTTCTCTCTATTATGTTTTTCTTAATTGTACTATATACTCTGTGTTTTCCCATCTCCACTTCCCCAGCAAACTAGTAAATGAAGATGTCTTATTCACTGGGTTTATTGTCTCCTTCGCTGACTTTAGCTAGGACAGCACTTAAGGACTTTGTGTTCAGCAGTAATTCAAAACATGGTATTACTCATGAATATCCCAAAAAGTTTTTTGTGAAAACAAGTTTCCCAAAGCAAAAAAATAAACAATGTATCTTGGTAAGAAATGAAGTGTATCAAAACATTGGGAAAAAATATTTAGGGCAACTGAGCACAGCCCAGTGTATTGAGACTGAATGACAGTGATATAGAATTGGCATGTATTGTCTTCCCAGTGAGGCTGTATGTGGTTGATGTAGTATGTTTTTTCCTTCCCCTACCCTCATTCTAAAGCCAATTTAATGACATGTTACAGTAGTTACTTGTTACTACTCAGTAAAGACTAATGTCTGACTTGGGTTTAATCTCTTTCCAGCTATGTGAAGAACTGTTTGAGAAAATCAATGACAACAGCAATGAAGAAATGTCATATTCTGTAGAGGTGAGTGTGGTGAGAGACCAAAGAATATCTGTGTGCTGGACACCAAACTGAGTTTAGGTGCTGTGTTATTGATGCTGCATTAAGATGCTGATAAAATAAAAGCAGGTGCTTTGCAGAAACAGTGTTTTCTTTCTCTTAGTGTTCCCACCCCAGTCAGTTTTAATGACTTGACATGCAAATATGTTTCAGGCATTGAAAGAAAGAAAGATCATAAAGCTGGTAAAAGTCAAATGTGATTATTACTTATAATTGTGAACTCCAATCGTTACTGCTTCTAAATTATGGAACTGGAAGTTTACTGGTTCTGTGGCTTTGAATCTTTCCATTTTAACGCTTCATTTAATTGTGTTTTATTAACATTCAGTGATTTAATACTTGAATGCCACAGGAGCATCACGTTTAGGATTTGTGAATGAGAAGGCTCCCACGTTTTTGTGATGTGTTTTCTATTTGGTACTTGTTTATGGTTCTGATTTTCTCTCCAAGCATAGATTTGTGCATGTAAGAGAGAGAAATCATCTCTTTTATAGTAGAAATACAAAAGAATGAACATCTGTCAAATAACCAGAGAAGGGAGACAGCTAGACAGAAACCATGATGGAAGTGTCTAAATAGTGTGTTCTGATCTGTTTTGGATATAGAATTCATTTTTCTGAATTGTACTTAGAGATTGAAGATCTCTTTTTGTATTTCTAAAACTAATACTTACATCTGTTATTTTTCCACAAAATGAAAGTGAGCAACTTACTGTCTGTTAATGTTTGATATCTTGACTTCTGGAGCTGCTGAAGTACCTGTTGGACTGGGATAAGCTTAGTGTCATGAGAAACATAAAAATTAAAGAATGCATTTAAAAATAATCTTAGCTTTATAATTTATTTCAAAGGGTGCAGATTTAAGATTACCATAGTTTGAATAATTATACTGATGACTCAGGAATACAGCAGGACACGTGTACACCTTAGAATCTCAAGTTGCTTCTGCATAGAAAGAAATTAACTTTTTCCCTTCTTAAATTTGCTTTGGAGGTTCATAAGAGATTCCTTGAAGGCAGACTCCTTTTACCATCTCTCTTTGCCTCTTTAGAAAGAGTTTTACTGCTGTGTCATATTAAATCTGTTGAAATGATTGTGAACTCAAGTGTGTAATCCTTAATTAAACACCCATATTGTTGAAATTGAGAGTTGCAAGGCCTGCAGCTTATGTTGGAGTTCTGATACATGAAACTAGAGACTCGTTTTCCCTTATGTCGTTGTCTTAAGCTGTTATGTGAACTGAAGCACTCACCTATAGCTTTCCTAGAGCAGTCTGGGAGAGCTTCTACCAGTGGCACTCTGAAATGCTGCAGAGCTGCTTGCAGAGGAAGCCTTAAGAAACACCTTAAGAAACACCATAAAACTTCCCTTATGGTCCATGCAAATTCCTGTTTTTAGGTGAGTTACATGGAGATTTACTGTGAGAGAGTCAGAGACTTGTTGAACCCGAAGAACAAAGGGAATTTGCGAGTGCGAGAACATCCTCTGCTTGGACCGTATGTGGAAGATCTGTCCAAGTTAGCAGTCACGTCTTACACAGACATTGCAGACCTCATGGATGCTGGGAACAAAGCCAGGTTAGTGATGGTAGCATGTTATATATTTTTATTCCTGTTGTGGGAATGTATGGGATATAGCAGCAACTTTAAAATATCTTTTGTGATGCATTGGCACTTATTAAAAAAACTCATGTCACATGAGGAGCATTGTTAAAATATGCACTTACAAATGCTATTAAAAGGCTGAAATTTATTTATGTGGTGAAATAGGGCTGCAAATCGCTGTACAGATATTTAAAACTTGTAAAGGCTTGAGATGAAGTCTGTAAATTATTATACTGGCTTTTGGTTTTGCCTGTGTGTACTGTATCACTTTATTGGTGTAAATAAACATGTAAACATAATCTTCTGTTTCATTCAAGTTGTCAAGGCTAAAGCTGGCTTTCTAGCTTTAGGTTCTGGTTCATTGGTAGTTGTTTTCATGTCAGCTGTAGGCTCCATTTAACAATGTGTAGGAAAGACTGACAAATGCTGCTCGCATTTTCCTGTGTGTTTGAGTGTAACGTAGATTCTCGAGTACACAGATTGAGGAAGCTGTGTTTAAATTGCGATGAAGATGGGAGTAATTCAGGAGTGAAAAATGAAAGGGTTTATTAATTATATTTGATGTATTTGAAAATTTGATAATGATACAGCTGCATTCAGCCCTGCAGGTAGTTGTACTTGCAGCACAGAGGCTACTGTTTTCTAAACACATCTGTATCTGTTCATACTTCAGGACTGTGGCAGCTACCAACATGAATGAAACCAGCAGCCGCTCTCATGCTGTGTTTACAATTGTCTTTACTCAGAAGAAACATGACACAGAAACTGATCTTTCCACAGAGAAGGCAAGTTGCAAATAAGAATTGGCTTTCTGACTGTTTTTCATGAATCTTCCCTGCACTGACTTATTCTTATTGGCAGTATGATGAGAAAATGAGAACTTATTACTTTTTCTGGTGTTCTGTTTAAGGGTGTACTTGCTATGTGCCTTGACAGAGCTCTTTTATTTCTTTTGGGATTTTGTTTGAATGTAGTTCTAAAACAAACCGAATGGGGTGTATGTGCAGGAGGAGAATATATAGATGTGGTAAAAATATGGCCTTAAGGACTAGGTTCTATGGGGAGGGTTATATGAAATAAATTATCTTCCCCAGTCTTGTTTCCAGAACTTTCTGTGGTTTTGCTTGTCGGTGTGAAATTTTTGTCTCTTTAGTTCTTTTCTTTGGGATAAGTGAGACTTAGGCACTTTCTGCAATTTGCATGTTAAAAGGAGGTATGCTCTTTAGCATGGAACAGGTTTCCAGCATTTATTACTCTGAAATAGAGGCTCTGCATGCAAAAGTAACTGAAGTACAGGTAATGTTCACATTTCTGAACTGACTACTGTGGACAGATTTGGAAAACTTTATGTATTGAAGATGCCTCACCCCCTAAATGCTAAGACTCTGTAAAATGATTAGTAACTGACATGCAGTCTGCAGTTTTAGTTAACCCAATGCTTTATTGTTGTCCCTTGAGTCAAGATGAAACGTTAAGTTTCTCTTCCTTTGAGATTCCTGTGTTGTCTGTAGCAGTAACACTTAATTTCTTTTGACTTCTGTTCTGCTCTGTTCATATGAGACCGCATTCTCTCTTCTTAGGTAATTTGGAGTACAGTGACATTTAGAATAGAACATAATCCTAGACACTACTTATCCATAAGACAACAGCATTAATGTAATTGCTTTTGAAAACCTTTGTCTGACTGCAGTTTTAAGCACACTATTGTGATTTTTTTTTAATCTTTTATTTTTTTGGGGCAGTAGAGTTCTTCTCATGCCATCGAATTCTATGAAGTTTTGTTCTTACTCTAGTCCACTGTGAACGAAATGACATTGCTAATGTACTTTCTCGTTTCAGGTCAGCAAGATTAGCCTTGTGGATCTAGCTGGGAGTGAGCGAGCTGATTCAACTGGTGCCAAAGGAACCCGATTAAAGGTATTGGGTCATTGGTGTATGGGGAAGGAAAGTGAAGTGGGTGCACAAGCCTCATGTGGAGGCTTTGCTAGACAAATAAGGAGGAAAAGAAAGGATTGCTATTATAAGTGTGGAAAAAATAGTTGCAAAACTGAAGACTTCTTGCCTCTGATCGTAGATGTGATATCTGGCTCATTTAGCCTACAGAGGTTTATGATTGAACAGTTTTAATTACTGTGTAATACTGGATTCTGTTTTCTCAGGAAGGAGCAAATATAAACAAGTCTCTGACAACTCTGGGCAAAGTTATTTCAGCATTGGCTGAAGTGGTAAGTACAGCATTTACTTACCTGCAACAACTTTTCTATAGCTACTAAAACAGAGAGACAGTAAATACCATGGAGTACAGCAGAATCATTCACTGTTCTTGGCCTTGCATTCTCAGCCAAATCAGCTGTGTCTATTTTGATAGGTGGATGGTGTTGATAGTGTTCTGTGGATGCCATGCGGCCTGGTAGAAACTGTTTTTGTAGATTAATCGAAGCATTGGTTTATTTAGCTGTGAAGAAGCCTTGCAAAAGAGGCCTACGTTTGTGTGGAAGACATGTTCATGTAGCAAGCTTTTAGTTCTGCAGAGCAGTAACTTTATTTTTATTTGAAAGAATAACTTTAGGAAACTAACTGCAGCTTTATTGCTAAAAATTTTAGACATACCAGTGTACTAATATCACTGGCTTTTTCTGCAATGGCAAGACTTAATGTGTTGAGTTGAGCAAGCATATGTTGATCCAAAAATCATGTTGTAGGTTTAGAAAAGTGCTTTGTCTTTTGCTTGTTATACCTAGCTACCGTTATTGGAAAACTAAGTAAATTATTGCTGCTACGTTTAAAAGTGAGTTCTCAACAGCTTGAACAAGTGGAATATACTTCTAGATGATTTCTAGATGATTTTTTTAAAACGTAAACTATTCTCATTCATTGGGCTTCTCAAGAAAAGAGAATCCTATCCAATTTAACATGGAAATTATATATAAAGCTCTGTTAAGAAGCTCATCTTGTATCTTCTTCCTCTTTCTTTAATGCTTTCAATTTAGGATAATTGCACCAGCAAGGTATGATGGTCTGAGTAATAGTGGATGTTGTCTTTTTTGCCTGAGCGTAAGATTTTCTTCACTTTGGAATCCAAGAGCAGGGATCTCTTATGTCAAGTCTTTGAGAAATTGCTGTGACTAAAAATTAGTCATGAAGGCTGAGAATTATCAGTACTAAACTTTAAAAATGTTTGAAGGTTGGGGATAAATTAATGAAAAGTACACTTTTAAAGTATGTGTTTAGGAATATTATTTTATTGCATCCCTGCTCCTGATTTGGTTACTTAACTTGGGAAATACTTACTTTTAGTAGGGATAACTTTGTGTTTGCTTTCTTGTTTTTACTCCCCATGCTTTTTTCTTTACCCCATGTAATGGACTATAGGTGACAGTCGATTCTAGTTTTCAGCTGTAGCATCTGGTGCTTACCTGCCCATAGTAATTTTACTTGTCCATTGTAAGGTTACTCCCCTGTGGCAAGGACAGTAGAACTATAGCAAGACTAACACTCACATCTTAAGTGCCTCTGGAGTGTTAAGAAGAGTTTCACACAAATTATAATCAGGCCTTTTATTGCAAAGCCATATCGTGTGTTAAATGTTGTGTAGAATTAAACTGTTGGCATCTCTTGAAGCCAAAATCTTTGTCACCACTGATTCAGAACAAAGTAACACAGGAAACATTGAATAGTTATCCTCCACACGTGTGCCTGTATCTCTGTAGCTGTGGAGTCTCCTATAATGGACTTTTGACAGCTCTAAAAAGCTGTAACTTTTCTAGCAAAGAAAAAATTAATCTTCCCCTGAACAAGTAAGGTTTACTGCTTAAATTTTCTTGATATGGCATTACACCACAGAATTTAAGTGTCAGAAAGATATTCTTTATACACAGAGAAACCTTACTGAAGATAGTGCTTCAGTTCTTCTATAGAGTTCAATAATCACTTGTACAACTGAGGATGCGTCACCCTTCAGTTTAGATAGGATGTGTGTGCACTGTCAGTTCTTATAATATGTATGCTGATTTTTGTGTCTTAAACGTGAATTTTCTATTTGATGTTTATTTTTCAGTAGTATGTTCTTTCTTTGTAGAGTAAAAAAAAGAAGAAGACAGACTTTATACCATACAGGGATTCTGTACTAACATGGCTTCTTCGAGAAAATCTAGGTATGACTGCTCTGTCTGTGCCAATATGGAAAGAAATTCTCACTAAATATTCTGACTGCCTGTAACTGACTTAAATTTGTATCAAATATAAGGTTAAATATTTTTAGTAGTCAAATCTGAGTCATATAGTTCCACCAGTTGTTAAAGTTACAGCTCTTTCCTATGATTTTTGTATGTTCCTTAATAATGTAAAATATAATAGAATTCTATAATTTATTGAAAATACTGGTATTTAGTAGGTAATTAATGCGTAGATTTTGTGTTGTTTCATCTAAAATCTTGCCTGTTCATTGCAGGAGGTAACTCCAGAACTGCAATGGTTGCTGCTTTGAGTCCGGCAGACATAAACTACGATGAAACTTTGAGCACTTTAAGGTACTTTCTTTTATATGAGATGGATACGGATAACTGTTATCTCTAATTGCCACATCCTATCCTTCAAACCTTTGAGGAAATCTGTGGGGAAGAAGACTCTATACTGGCAAGAACTCAATTACCCAATATGTTGTGTGTGAATAGGGAGCTAGGAATTTATTGCCTCCTCTTAACTTGAAAAACCAAACTCACCTTCTGGTGTTCATAAGTTCTTTTCCAGTATGGTCCTTAAAATTGAGCATCTTGGTCAAGTTGAGGCTTCAAAGCACTGGAAAACGAAGAAATCACATTATTTGTTGTACATATGACGTACCTTGTTAATCCACCTTGAATAGGACTTGTCTTTTATGCAGCAATGCCCTGTATTAAGTAAGAATTCAAAAGCATGAGTGAATATAATCTATAGGATTCTTTTTTGACACATAGCTGCAGGCTAAGTGTCTCCTATATTGCTGCATTCCTATGTTGCAGATAAGCACTTATATGTTCATTATAAAGTGTTTTTTTTGTTGGTCTGCTTCAAGGTATGCTGATCGTGCAAAACAGATCAAATGCAATGCTGTTATCAATGAAGATCCCAATGCCAAGCTGGTGCGTGAGCTGAAGGAGGAAGTGACAAGGCTTAAGGATCTCCTGCGTGCCCAAGGACTGGGAGATATTATTGACAGTAAGTGGATTAAACAGACCTTACCATCTTGAGGTTGGTCTCTTTTACAGAGGAGGGAGAGCTGGGCCTGAGAGAAAGGTATTTTAAACATGGAAGTTAAATGTACCTGCTGATATTACATTTTAAGCATAGTTTTAGAAATGGTAGCCTCTTCAGTCTTTAAACAGCCCATCCTAGTCTGTAAACTTGACAGGCCACCTTCAAGCTATCAAGGAAAAGCATGGAGATTGAGTTTCCTATTACTGTAGAAGTCATTTTTCGTAATAGAACTTATACATTTGAGAATTGCCCTGGTGAGTTTTGGAGGACTTTTTGTCTGGCTACTGATAAAAGGAGAATATTTGAGTTATAAAAACTTGCTTTCTTTCTTAGTATGAAATTATCTTTTCGTTGTTCCTAAAGAGTTAAGGTTATTAGTTGATACCTGGCTTCAATGCCATCCTTGCTCAGAAAAGGAAATGGTGGCTGATTCCTGTTAGATGATGCCCTGAGTGACAAACCATTTGTCATCTCAAGATAACTAGCTATGAAACAGCTGCTTGTGAATAAATAAGGAACTCTTTTGGGGTGAGATTTTGAGTTAGGTTGGCAGAGCAGTATTGTGCTGATTTGGTTTGCTAGCAACTACTTAAAACACCAGGACAAACTTGTGCCTGAAATATTTCCTTGTCTTCATTCAAAAAAAAGCAAATAAACTAAAATTTTAGTTGCTACAGTGTTTTGTAATATGGACAGTGATTTAATTCCTAGTGAAGGAGATGCCTGTAAAAATACAAAATATATTCCAGTGGATTAAAAGATTCTTTGACTTTAAAATTAAAAAAAGGCAAATGTTGGACCAGTTTCTGATTTGTCAGAGCTTATTTGCCTGTGAAGCAGAAGTCCTGACTTAGTCACAGACTGCTTAAAGATGTGTAGCATATATTTTTATTTGCTTGTTTTCAAGAGAATGGGGCCAGAAGGCAATGAAATGCAGGTGTTCGTGCCTGGTACAGTCTGTGGTTTTTGGTTCTAAATCAAAACTGAAAAAACTGTATGTTACTGAAAACTGTGTTTTGTTCCTTTAAACATCAAGTAGTATTCTCTTCCCATCCTATGTCACTGGTGAACCTTCAATTTTGATCCTTCTTGTGTTTTCCCTCCTTGCTTCCTTTCAGTTGATCCAATGGGAGATGAATACTCTGGAAGTGGAGGCAAATGTGTGTATTGTGGGATTCTCTTTTTAACCTGCTTTCTCTGGGTCAGCTTTTAACTGAGCTTTGCATGCCAGCATTTCTCACAGGGAAATCCCAGACAGAACACTCACTGTGCAGTGCAATGCAGTTTCATGGAAACTAGCTTCACCAGCATTTCTTAGATTGAGTTGACAGTCAGAAAAAGTGCAAAGTTTAAATACAACATACCTTCATTGCTTGTTTTCTGGCAGAATATAGAAGGAAGAATGGTAATTCTTTAGCCTGTTTACATGACAGCCAACAGTTTAGATTCAAACTAGAAAAATCTTTTTCTTAAGTTACTCAGTTGAAGCAGCTTCTGGTCACCTAGCTTTCTGGCCTTTTAACATTTCTTTTCCACTTAGAAGTATTTGTTTTAGATGTGTCAATTAACTCAAGATGAAATGTTATCAGTTCCTCCTGAAGACAGTTTTTTTTTTAATTTTATTTTTCCTTTAAAGAGACTATACAAAATAAATCAAAGTTGGACTCCTTATACTGATGAAGGTCTCATACTGGAGCTCGAATGATTGCAGATGCTTAACTTAATAGGATTAAAACAGTCAGCAAACAGTATTTTATTTCCGTTTGCTTCTATGAAACGGAAATATATGTAGTCCATTGCAAGAGAAATGTATTGGATGTAAATTTGGGGTCTGTAGACTTTTTAACCTCTTTCAGTCAGTCGTCTTCACCCTCACGCAAACATATCAGCTGGAAAAGATCTGTCTGAAATTTCCTAAAATTAAAGCTACTGGTGGTGTAAAGACTCATCCTGGCCTTGTCTTAACATTCTGATGCTGCTTACAGCATGCGAGTATGGCATCCGCTTGAAAGCTGCAGCCTCCAGGGGAAGCATGCATGATGTTGAGGGTTTTGGTTCTCTGCGGTCACAGCAACTGAAAGCTACTGCAAGTGCCAGTTTCTTTGTCTTCAGGAGTGCATGCATCTGTTGGCCTTTCGAGAGTTCATCCTCCCTGCTCTGTCATGCCTGCTTTCCTCATCCTGACAGCATTCCCTTTCCTTAACCTGCTTTTCTTCTCTTCAACTTCCACCCCTGCTTCCTGTATTTGCAGATGGTGGTTTTCAAACTGACTTGATCAGTCCCAGCAGGTTGAATGTGGAGCGAACTAGGGCACAAGGCTGACAATAGCAGAATTGTTCAGGGTAGGAGTAGAGGAGATGTAGGAGGACGTGGAAATTTTTATGCCATGTCTGAGTGAGCATCTCAGTTTTGTACGTGTGAAGGCCTTGTTTATAACTTGTGAGGTCTGATTTGACCTGTTTCTTTCCTAAGGATACTTAATTTAAAGGATTTGTATTTGAAATAGAATTTAAAAGTATCAAAATTATTCGAACTGAGCTATTCAATTTTCTAATATTTCAATGTTAGAGAGGGGTTTTTTTTTGGTGTGTAATTACTCTGAGGATATGGTTTACAGACATATCTGAAAAGCTAAGTTAGATTACAATTAGCTAGCTTAAAATAAATTGCCTTTGGATATCTGTTCTTAAATAATTTGTGCACTTTTTCCTTGTTTTCTGTCTGTCAAGGAGGCATCTTTCAAGCCTCCAGGTTTTCAGGCTATACGAGCTGCCTTATTACATTTTGAGGGATTTTTTTAAGGCCTTCCTCATCTAAACTAAGACCAAAAAGCTTTAAAGCACCTTCTGAAGTATGAGAGCCTTATCAGATATTTCACTGAACAGGTAGCTTAGATTTCTATTTTTCAGATTAGGAGGCTCAAGAGGAAACACGATGATGTTACTGTGAACTTGTGTTCTCCCTGTCATGAGCTGACAGGTGATTTAAATACTCTCCTGTGTGAATTTAAGGAGGGGTAGTTCCTGCTCCTTGTGGTCTGGGTGGCTCAGCAGCAGAACCACTGCTGTGATAAAGATGTGCTTAATCATCATTTTAGATGATTTTATGAACCAGTCCTTACTAATAATCCTTAGGGTCTGAACTGAGTATGTCACGGATACTAATATTAAAAGACTTGTTTCAGAACTGCCATCTAAAAATTACAAAACTTGTCTTGTTGCTGCTTAAATGCTTTCCTCTTACACTGGTATTTCCTTCCTTTCCTTTTTCCTGTCCCTTCCCTCCTCCTATTTTCCTTTTCCCCATCTTTCTGCCTTCCCTCTGTCTGTGTGTCTCTCCCAGATCTGAAAGATTTTCAGAACAATAAACATAGATACTTGCTAGCCTCCGAGAATCAACGTCCTGGCAATTTTTCCACAGCCTCCATGGGGTCCCTCACTGCATCTCCATCCTCCTGCTCTCTCAGTAGTCAGGTGGGCTTAACATCTGTGTCCAGTATACAGGAAAGAATCATGTCAACACCTGGAGGAGAAGAAGCGATTGAACGTTTGAAGGTAGGGATTGCAGTAGATTTAAGGAGACTTATTTTGTTTTTTTTTCAAAATTAAATAGCAGTGAACCAGTGAGAACTTTAAGCAAATATATCCAGTATCCTACTGTTTCTGTAGGAAGTTGTCTGAAACCCACTTGTACCTTCAAAAAGGGCATTTAAATGTGGTGGGCTAGAAACTGGGTTCATGCACAACCTTTCCTGTTAGGATTATTTAGGTTTAATTGCAGCCTGGAGCTACAACTAAATTATAAATGGAAATCTTGATTCTTGTTTACATGTCCTCTGATAAAGCAGTAATCATGGAAAATTTGATCATAAGTATTGGCTTCAGGAGGCCTGGTCAGCACTAGTGTGGACAAAGTCTGACTAGCAAATGCACTCGGCTTTTAAAAAACCAAATTACCCCAAAGTTGAAAAAAGGAGGAAGAATAATCCTGCCACTGTTGTATTCGCCCAGCCCCCACAGATTAAAATGTGAAGCACACAGAATAGCATGCTTTATCCAGACAATAGCAGCCTTGTCCCAATTCTGCATAGAACTGAGCCGCATCAGAAGTGCATTACAGTGAAGTATTTCTTAATTTTTTTATGAAAGCTCCCCCAATCTCCATGGGTGGATGAGTGGGGGGAGCTGGCTGTGTTGAATCTATGCTTCATTCTCATGTCTCGTCCATGAGATCCTGCCATGGGGATTGGAATGGGCTGGAACACACACTGCATATCCCTTTGTTGTTAGAAACCCGCTGTTGCCATGGAAACCACAGTGTGGCCTCTGCAGTTCCTTGGCATCCAGTTACTGAGTAGTGTCTGTAAGTCAGATCTGAAAAAGTAAAAGAAAAAAGGAATAAAATAAATGAAGTAGCTCAAATTAAAGTCTGATTTTGGTTAGATAAAAAGTTGTCTTCTCAGCTTGCCTTCAAGGCTATTTACCATTTTAAAAATTAAGGAAGACAATTCAGAGTTTTGAAGTGCTGAGAGTACTTCTTATATCCAGAATTAATTTGAGGTCTAGAACTGAGCACAGACTTTAATTGCTTTGTGTATTATGTGAAGAACTTTGGGAAGAATTGTTAAACAGCTTCTGGGATTTTCACACAGGAATCTGAGAAGATCATTGCAGAGCTGAATGAAACCTGGGAAGAGAAGCTGAGAAAAACTGAGGCCATTAGGATGGAAAGGTCAGGAATCGGAAGTGCTGTACATGTGGATGGTCTGTTGAAAACAGAGAAGTGTGGAAAATGGAGAATGTTACTCTGTTCAAAAGCAATGGAACAGCAGAAAATTGCTTATTGATAATTCTGCTGACCTTTGTGTTTTAGATAACAGTAGAGGCAATGCTGAGAGAAAGCCATATTCTTTCCTATATTTCCACAGTTACTGTTTAGAGCTGTAATTCAGGTAACATCATATGCTGCTACATCAGCTTCTGTTGTGAAGCAGCGTGAAGTCCTGGTCTTCTTCTTACCCCTTCCACCATTCTCTTGCATTGCAAAAATTCTGGCCCTGAAGTTAAGCAGAAAAAATTAAGGTTTTTTTGTACTTCTCATATGTAAAGTAATGAAACAGCTCCAGCTTTCCTACTTTGGTTTGAATTGTGTCTTAGAGCAACAATTCAGATGTTTAATAATTGTCAAAAAGTTGGTGCAACGATACAGAGCATTATTTATTAGAATATTAAAAGCTTACAGAATACATATGGGGAACTTCTTTGCCTGGAAACAATGTGACTGAGCAGTCCCTAGAACCCTGAAGTATTTGAAGAAGTTGGATAGCGATTGATTATTCACTGACAGAGCTAAGGGACTTTAAGGCTTACAGGTGATTTGAAACAAATGGGAAGTTCCCACAATACATAAGTAAGCCGGGGAGGTCTTTACTGCATGATGTTAATGACGCTAGGAGTGGAATTTAAAAAGGAAAAAAAAGACAGAACCTCAAAAAGCAACAACAAAAGCATTTGGATAGCTGTTTAAAAGAAGTACCACCATTAATTCTGGAAACTCCTTAGGAAGAAGTCAGGAGACTGAGTGAATACTTGGGCAAAATATTGCAGTGTTTGCCATGTTCCTATTCTTCTGTGTTGACATCGCTGTTGTACTTTGTCAAAGCCAACAATACTGTGTTACGTGAACAGTTTGGCCCAATACGATCCTTTTTATGTCTTAAGGAAAGAGTACTTTCTATATTGGATCAGGAAGAGCCAGTTAAGTCTTGGTAAATTAATGGATAGTGGCAACTCCTTTCTTGTCAATTAAATATTTAAATTTAGAACAGACTTTAACCTTCCTTAAAGAAGTAGTGAATGTAATGTCCTGAAATGTACTTATCTTGTGATACGTTATTGCGCTAACTGCAGTTAAGTCTCTGCAAAATTTTTGTTGGTGCCATTCTGCAGGCCTATAAACTCTGACTAAATTTTAGTAACTTGCCCTGTTCTGTTGGCGATGACAGTCCTGGCTGTATGATCAGTGGATAGGCTGGTTGTATTTAATTACATGGCTTTCATTAGACCTTATTTTGTCTGAGAAGCCTAAAGTATGGTAAATATCTTGATTTTTCTTTTTCAGGGAGGCATTGTTGGCAGAAATGGGAGTTGCCATTCGGGAAGATGGAGGAACACTGGGAGTCTTCTCACCTAAAAAGGTACAGAAAATCGGTAACTGTTGCTTCATGGCTCCAAAAGGGTGATCAGTCTGGGAGGGGAGGGTGATGAGAGAGCTACCATTTGTGCAAGGTATTCACTTGTATTCCTGTAAGATTCAGAAGAACATAAGTGAGGTTTGGACCCTTAGTTGAAAGCTGTTTTTACGATACCTCTGTTTGAAATAGCTGTAATGTTAAAATCTATCAAAACCCTCTACATCTAGGGATTATTTTACCCATAAGAATGAAGTTGGATGCTGTTCCTCATGCAAGTGATGCAGCGTGGTACTTAGTGGTTTTAGGGAGCTGTGGAAAGATCTATGGTAGCTTTTGTTGATCGTTAAAGTAGGGAAGTGTGCGCTAGCCTCATACAATGATGAAGTAGGAGCAGGGTGAAAAATTAATGATGAGACTTCTGATATCAAATAATGGTTGAACTTTTTTGTAGCTTCCTTTAGAAAAATCTGTGCTGCAAGGAGAAATGTTTGCAGTTTCTTGCGTATCTGTTGATTTGGTAGCAACTCAGAAATGCTGCCTCTTAAATTGTTGTTGCCATTTTCTGCAGTAGTTGTGTGTGACATTAATGTACTCTACCTATTCTTCTTTGAGATACCCAGAAAAGTTTTTAAGTCTTGTTTTTAGGTGTTCTTCCTTGAATTTGTTTGTTAGTCTTTCTTCCTGTTGGAAAAAGGGATTGTAGTGTAACGAACGACTGAACATCAGGGATGCAGGGGAATATTTCTTTCAATATGTGTCAGTAGTTCTGTTTTCTGAAATATGAAAGAAGCAGAACTGTGCAGAAAAAGGGCATAAATCATTGCTATAAATATAAAACGATCAAGTTAATGAAGAAGCTGTCCATGCAGTTAAAGCAGAATTATTGAAGAAGTACAAGGACGAGAACATACTTCCTTATGTCTCAAAAATCTTTAATCAAGGAGCAGAGGATAATATTCTGAAACTTGCATGTGCCAAGTGTGAAACAAACTTGATCTAAGGTTAAACGGGCGCCTGTCTAGAGGCATCATACAGAAATGTACAACAGCAGTACTGGCTACTTTAAGTGCAGGATTGAACATTTTAGTGTTAAATCCATATGTCTGCAGTAGATAGAACTCTGGTTTGCTTTTCCTATCTACTCCAGAAGTGCTTGAGGTTTGTAAAGACGCTGATTCGTTGAGTGTTCTTTACATTTCTTTCTTTTATGTTACGGATCCTCATCTCCTTTTAGATTTTCCCTCAGAGGCCCTCAACCCTTTTTGATGACTCTTTTGGTGCATTTTCAGCTGATCAGGTTTGTGTATAAATGCCATATGGCAGAAGTAGTTGCGTTGGTAATAGACAGTATTTCTTTTACCCATCTAGAATTGATTAGGAGAAGTAAAACTCCTGACCTAGTCCTGTCTGCTTCTGTTCCTTGCTATCCTTGCACCTCAGTTTCATTAGTTCTCCTTCTAGTAACTGTGGCTGCTGTTGTGAATATTTTGGAGATGTAGATAGCAAATTTGAAGTTTTTTTAATAAAGACTTTACACTTCTGAGGTACCAGTATAAATCTAATCATATGCTACTAGGACAGCACTGTTTTTTACCAGCTGAGATGTAAATTGAACTTTGAAAGGTAAATTTTGCCCACTTTGTGAATTAAAAGGTATCGCATCGTGCACATTGCTGTATCTACCGGTTGTGCCTTTGATGGCCGGAAACTTCTTGTAATGGGTGGTGGAATTTAACCATTTGTGCTGTTGTCAAGGACGGGAACAGGGAAAATCCTTCAGCTCATGCTTGAGGAATGCTGTACAGGAGAAGGTTGAAGATGTAGCTGTGTGGATGAACAATAGATCTCAGAATGACTGAATTGTCGCTTTTGCTAGCATCATCTTTCAAGTTATTGAGCTTTACTTTTTACAAAGCTCTCTGCCTGTGAAAGACCCATTCAGACTTTGATTTAACTTGGTAAATGAACTCCGATGCTAAAACATCTTTGTACAGGGTACAGCATTATCTTCAAAGTGTCCAAGTGGTACAAATCATAATGGTGTTATGACAGTTGACTATGCCTGGGATTTGGTTTCTCTCTCCATTTTAAAAGCTTTTTGCAGCTCTGAATGTTAATTTGCATGCAGTGAATAGTGATGACAGCATGGGACATCTTCAGCTGTGGTTTTAGGTGTCCCCTATATTTTTGGGGGTGAAAAAGGTGTCTTGTTTAGTCCCTCTTTCGATCTTTATAGTTAAGTCTTCTGTTGGGCAATTGACAATCAGGCTGCTTCGTTCAAATACAAATACCATTGTGAACGTTCAGTAACTTCTGAGGTTCTGTAAACTGAGTGCTGTCAATGTCTTTTTTGCAGCCTGAAAAAGTTGACAGAAGCGGTGTTCCCAAGGGATCTTAGCCAAATTTATTTCCTTTTGCTAAACTTATTTTATTTGAGGGTGACAAAGGGACAAGTGGCTTATTAACAGTTTGATTTTTTTTCTCTTTTGTCATAGAATCGTAGAATGGGTTGGGTTGGAGGGGGGGCCTTAAAAGTCATCTAATTCCAAAGCCCCTGCCATGGGCAGGGATACCTCCCACCAGCCCAGGCCGCTCAAAGCCCTGTCCAGCCTGGCCTTGAACACTTCCAGGGAGGGGACATCCACAACGTCCCAGGGCAACCTGTGCCACTGCCTCACCTCCCTCACAGTAAAGAATTTCTTCCTAATATCTAGTCTAAATCTACCTTCTTCAGTTTAAAACCATTGCCCCTTCTCCTATCACTGCATGCCCTTGTAAAAAGTTCCTTTCCAGCTTTTGTGTCTTCTTTCTTCTTTAATTGTGTTTAACCATTTTTGCCTTTTCTCTTGTGCTTGTGCTTACTGCTATCTCACTGGCTAGATTTTCACTCCAAGGCCTTGTGACTTGTTTGCTGATTCCAATGGGGTTTTTTCACCAAAGAAGGTTGGTTTAGTAACTGTAGTGGATTTAAATTTAGAAGAACTTTAGATGAAGAGTTTAGTTTTTTAGCTGTTTGTATCAGAGAATGTTGGTAGTTTTAGACTTTCTTTTGAAATAAACAGGCTTAGATGATTGCCTGACCTGTATTGCCGAAGAAAAGCCAAAGTTGATTCCACATCAGTTTCAATATTTTACTGAAGCAACCTTTTCTGTGGTTGGACTTCCCTTATAGAAGTTTACAGAGATTTTCCAAGGAATCTTTCTTTTTTAACAAGGATTTTTTTTTTTAAATCTGGATTAATATGCATCCTCCTCAGCTGTGGGAAGAAACTTGAAAGTAGATCCTCAGTTATTAATTAACTTTTCTTTTATTTCTTTCAGACTCCTCATCTTGTAAACCTTAATGAAGATCCACTCATGTCTGAATGTCTTCTTTACTACATCAAAGATGGCATTACCAGGTGAGGACTGGTGCTAATACTGTCTGAAGTCTGCATGTTTGCTTGCTTAAATCCCCATGCTGGAGACACTGTAAATAATAATTGTGCCTTGAGCTATTCAACTTGTAGGTACAAATGAAGCATGACATTACTGTAGGTGGAAAAAAGTACAGAAATGCATTTTCTTTTAAGTTGTTTTTTGCTTTAAAAGTAATGTATGCAGTCACTCTGCTTTGTAAGCAGCTCGTTACTACACCTGGGCAGTAAAAGAAAGCACATCTCTTTTAAGATACAGGAAAACAAAAGTAATAAAACTTATGGAAAATACCTTTGAAATTTTGATTATTGACAACCATAGTATTTGATGTAAGCAACTGGAATATGGATGAGTGTTCACTTTATTATTTAAATGAACTGCTATCCATGTATTCTGCATTCACATATATGAGATTAAATTTAATTACCAGATTTGGAATTTAAAACAGATTTTATTCCAGAACTTGCTGTTAAGACATCTGGAAGTAGAAGGGTGGGTTTTGTTTTCTTTGGAGCACTAAGGCATGTTTGACTGCTTAGTCTGTGTATTCCTGTGGAACAAATAGAGAAGAGTACACAAACAGGTGCTGGGGATTGGTACTACTCTAATATGCATTTGACCTAGTGAAAAGAATATTAAACTTGTAGAGAATTCAGCACAGAATGGTGAGAATAGCTTAGGACTTAAGAAATCACAAATTTTGAGTCTAGCTGGCTGACATCAGAAATGTGTGGAATAATAAGAGCAAGAAGTTTATTAAGATTAAGATTGAAAATTAAGTTGTCTGTATCTGGAGTTGCTCAAATATTTGAGTTTGGAATGGACATAGATCTTCATGCTTCAGGGATACAGCCAACCTCTTGCTCTCTGGAAGCTGGATGAAACTGTTTGTGGCATCAGATTATTCAATAGGAGTCTCCTGAGCCATTTTTGCTTCTTTGTTAAAGTGCAGATGGTGATGACTGGAAGAGGTGATCCCTGTATGCCAGCTGAAATGCACCACTGGAAGTTCCGGTGGCACGGTTTTTTTTTCCTGCATGTTTTTGCTAAAGGAAGCAGGGGCTACACAAGATGGAAAGAAACGCATTAAGTCCAGACGTGTTTAACATTTCAAGTCTCTCTTTAAATTACATGTTTTAAGAGAGAGAAAGCTTCTCTTTTGTTTTGTCAAGCTATTATCCTCCAATTCATGGTAAATCTGATAACTTCTCTGCAGTCCAGAGTTCAGCACTAGTTCAAACCTTTAAACTTGAAGGACAGTCTTAATAGTTCAGACACTTTTCCTGGATATTTTTGGTATGTGTTGTCCTACGCAGAGTTGTAGAAAGTGTCTGATTTGCTCTTGAAATGTCTTCTGTTGAACCCAGGGTTGGCCAAGCTGATGCTGAGCGAAGGCAAGACATTGTATTGAGTGGGGCTCATATCAAGGAAGAACACTGTATCTTTCGAAGTGAGAGGAACAACAACGGTGAAGGTAAAAAACTACTTCTCCTAGCAAAGTGTTAGTGAATCTTTTACTCACTTGATAGTTGGCCTGGTAATAGATGTGTTTGAAAGTCTCTCTTGTGTCAAGAAAACCATCAGCTTTGACTTGCTGTTTTTGTGAGTCTTGGAGGGGAAAAAAATTTTTATCAAATAAAATTTAAACAAAGTAATAGCTTCAGTGTAAGAGTTAAGTTCTGATCCTGATTAACTACAAACATGAAGATTCAAACAGAAAAAATAATAATAATTTCCAACTGCAATATGAAGATGTCAGTAGTATTGATTTTTCTTGTGGGGCTTTATTTCTCTTTTAACCAGCATGGTACCAAGGAGTGATTGACTTGTATCTTTTTTTCTTAAGTTAGTAGGAAGACAGGCAGAAAGTGAGATGCCTTTAGGGTTTGCACGCTTCTGTCTACATACAGTGCTCTCGGAAGTCTCATTTGTCTGTTTTCTTCATAGTTATTGTTACTCTGGAGCCTTGTGAGCGATCGGAAACCTACGTTAATGGCAAGAGGGTTGTACAGCCCGTGCAGTTGCGCTCAGGTAAGAGCTTTTAGAAGGGATATTTCTGTAGACTCTCCATCTAAGAATTGTCCATACGTGACATTTGCTAGGTGCTGCTGAGGGACAGCAGTGTTACCTTTTTGCAGTGTAGCTGTTAAACAGAAGTTGGTACCATTCTTGGCAGCAGTTCGTTTTCGTTCATTCTTTGCTGTGCTGGCTGTAAGTGTACTTAAATATTCACTGCCACGCAGCATCCTGCTTGTCCTTGTGCTTACCCTGATATTATTCAAATACATTCTTGCCCAAGCCCATTGCCCTTGGCAGTCTCAGTGAGACAGAGCAGACAGACTGCCAGTTGCTGATGGAAAATTCCCAGTTTCCTGGCAAAGCCAAGATATGACCCTCTGCAGGAATACAAGAACCTCTCTCTGCTCTCATTAGATTTCCCACGCAATCCCTTGCATTCCTTTAGAAAGGCACATGGGGGAAGAATTGGAAAGGAGGTAGCAACTTCCCTATATTTTGGGTTTAACCTGTGATGCTTTCTGTGTCCCTCCCCCGTTTTTCCACTGGTTAAAAAACCAAACCAAACAAAAAAACCAACCTCAAACCAAAATAGCACCAAATCAAAAAATATACCTCAGAATTATTTACATCAAGTTATAAGTGAGTATTTTCATGTAACCTAGTATACTGTCTCCAGCATGTCTGGACAGTGAAGGAAGAAGTTTTTGCTGTTCTGTGCCTGCATATGGATCATCTCAAATACCATAACTTAATCATTTAGAAATTGCATTATTTAAAAAAAAAAGTAGATCTTCTTCCTTTTCTTCTGCATCTAGATAACTTAGTTACTGGAATAATATCGACATGGTCTCTGACATCTTTAAGAGCCTGTGTTTTACTAATATATTGATAAAGACAATTTTGATTACTTTGGAGGTCTATTTACTAGAATGCCTTTTCAAAATTTTAACTACATTAATATGTTCTCTGGAAAAGCAGAGGTATTCTACTGTCTTCTGTCACACAAATGTCTCGGGCTTTGTGGCTGTCTGGTATCTCTAGGATTTAGCTGAAAGACTTAACAGTATTAAGTATTTTCAGCTCTTTTGACATTAGCATAAGAGTAGTTGTAAAAGCCTTCCATAAATCCCCATTTGTAATACATATAAATGGCATTTTAAAGAATACTAAGCATCATGCATTTCAGTATTCAAAGTTAAGCTTCAAAGTGGCTTTTGCCTATGTTTTGGTACAGTCACTGGAGGAGAGGAATGGGATTTAGTGATGTGTTTTATTTACTGCAACTGTTGGTCAATCTCCAAGTTTGTCCTTTAATTTAACTTCTGTAACTGTTTTCAGGAAATCGTATCATCATGGGTAAAAATCACGTCTTCAGATTCAACCATCCAGAGCAAGCACGGGCAGAAAGAGAGAAGACACCGTCAGCTGAGACTCCCTCGGAGCCAGTTGACTGGACATTTGCTCAGAGGGAGCTTCTGGAGAAGCAGGGCATTGACATGAAGCAGGAGATGGAGAAAAGGTAACAAAATAACTCCAAATTTCTACCTGAAACAAGGAGGAATCAGCTGTTAGGTTAGGCCTAGGTTCTGTAGCTGTTAGGCCTAGGTTCTGTAGCTGTTAGGCCTAGGTTCTGTAGCTGTTAGGCCTAGGTTCTGCCATATATCACCTCTGCTACCTATTGTGGAAGTTCAGAAAGATTCCTCATTATTTTACTTAAGAGTTTTGGTGTCCTAGCTCCTTGAAAAATCACAGCTAAGCACCTGCCATGCCCTATAGACCTTTTAGTGAAGGACTGAACTCCGCCTTATAGGAAGTTTCACTTTTATGGTTCTATAATAGACAACAGTACCTTTTAAGTGGAATGACTTTTGTCAGTGTAATTCAGTGTGCTGTGTGTGTAGAGTAACACCAACATGAAAATAATGACCTCTTTGGCTACTTCTGTTCTTTTGTTCATCTGCAGATTACAAGAGATGGAGATTTTGTATAAGAAAGAGAAGGAGGAAGCTGATCTCTTGTTGGAGCAGCAAAGGCTGGTATGTGTCCTTTCTTAAGATTAACTATACCTTTGGCAAACAGTAATTCCTGTCCTTGCTTATCTGAAAGTTTAGGAAACCTGCTTGGGTTGTCTGCACAATGCAGTTCTCCCTTTGCTTTCAAATACTTTGTGTCTACAGTGAATTACTATCAGTGTGGGTGAGCTCCTTCATGTTAATTCAGAGTTTGTAATTGACAATGAAGAGGCTTTAATCAGTTCCTGTTGGGAAAGGTTGGATTTTTTTTCTCAGCTTAACCAGAAAGAAGGGCATTTCAATGCTCTGCGATTTTTGAAGTTCCTTTCCAGTAGTCTAAACAGCTACTTCTTGAGGTGTTTGCCTTTATTTTTGTCTTGGATCACCAGAACATACTAATTTTGTGCTGCCAAAGAGATTCCTAGACCATTGATACACTAGGTTTATTTTTTATGAATGATGTCTGAAAATGTTGCTGCATTGTGCATGTTTTAACCCTTCTCCCTTCCCTGCATGGAGTTCCTTGTAAGGGTCTTAATGGTACACATGGCGATGGTGGGGTTATGCCTAGGGAGCAGTGTGTGAAGGGAATGTCCACTCATTCAGAGCAATGGGAATTCCACCATTACACCTGTTTCTTAAATAGAAAGCCTGATAAATTAAGTCTGATACAGACTTAATACAAATAGAAATGCACCATTTGCAGTCTTCAAGCACCCTGTGAATTTTAAAAGCAAGGCAAAGCCCAGGAATGTTACCTGGATTTCCTTATGAAACCTGAGTCTCCTGATTCTGCTTTAGCTGCATTGGGTTGTCTTTTAGGCAGAATGCAAATGTAGCTGTGCCTGAATTCTAGTAAGAATTTCAAAATTCGTTTGTTTGTAGTACTAGTTTGAGACCACTGAAAACTGTGGGTTAAATGCATGCTGGATTCTAAATTGTAAAGCTCTTCCCCTTCTCCCAGAAGCAGAATGGAACAAAGTACGGTGGCTTACATAGGTAGAAGCTACATCACTTTTCACATTTACGTTATACGCTTAAAGACTCTTTGATCTCTAATTATTTCATCACTAGGGACTAATTTCTTGGATGGAGAGGAGTGGCTGCAGACTTTGAACCAAAGCAAAACTTAGTTCAGAAAAGCAGTTAAGATATGACTAACGTAATGTTTCATCTGCAATTTTATAGTTAAACTTTGTGTAGCTGAAAGTAGTATGGCAAAAATCAGTTCAATGTGAAAAGAAAAATAGTCTTAGTATTGAATAAGTTTTGGCTCTGTGTCAAAGGAGATGCAAGTAATGGAATTCCCTCCCTTAAATTTTAGCTGACAGGCATAAGGTCAGCTATCATATGAATTAAAGATGCGAGAATTGGCTGGCTGGGGAGCTATTTAAAATAAGGCTGCATGTATAAGTGTTGTAAAGGGAATTTGCCTGTATACATAAGATTAAGGGAAGGATCTTTAGGTACTGGGTTGTTTAATAGTGTAACAAAGTTGCTGATTTCTTTAAGCTTGTTTTGGTTTTGCTGATGTCAATTAGTGGACAAAGATGGAAGACTGTCCTGTGTGCATTACCCATGTAGTTGCTGCAGGACACCCTTCCTAGTTGTGAGGGGTTGTACCAGATGAGGTCATTGGTCTGTGAAGCAGTATCCTGCTTATTGCAGTGCTTAATAAGAATATTTCAGGTGACAGAAAAACTTCTTGACACATCTCGTCATTTCTGTGCCACCGTATGCAGAGTCTGGAATGGACAGGATGAATGCATTCATACAGCAGTAATTGAATAATGATTGGGAAATCTGGGAATGCATTTCAGCTTGCGTACCTTTAAAGTATTTACATTGCTGCAATATCCAGCTGCAAAATCAGGTTCTCTATTTTACTGCTCTGTAAGATTTGTATTGAAATATAAATATTCCTGTTCTAAATTACAGTATAATCTTGGATATACGAAGCTGGTTAATCCTGTTTTCCAGATTTCTTTGATTTTATGCTGAGATTCCAACCAAGTTGGTATTTATTTGTTAGATGTGCTGTACAAAAAAGATAAATAGTAGCTCTTGTCCCCCGAGATCTGCAATTAATATATGTTTGCCTTGTTACTATTACTAAGGAATAGAAATAATCATTCTCAGTTTTGCAAATTGAATATGAAAATTTGTTAAGTAGAGCTAAAATTATCTTCCTGGTTTTCTTGGTCATAATGCCTTAGCAGTGACCACTTGACATTAGAATGTGGGTATGTATTAATTGGTCTGGTTAACCGCTGGGTGCACACAGGGCAATGACCATGTAGTGGCTCTTAATCAGCTTTTTGTACACAAGACATGGTTTACCCATAAGTAGTAATATGGTTATTTTGTAACCTATAAGAATCATCTTGCGGAACTTGGGACTTAATGTTTGAGTAGCTTGTGTCTAGCCTTTCTGGACGTAACCCTGAATGCACCAATTGTAGTGTCTTCCTCCAGGGTATCTCTTGTTTCCACTGCAATATGCATCTAACAGTTTGTTAGATGCTGTTTCCTTAGGCCACAAATTTTGTCAGCTGTAAACTCAGAAAGAGTTTGTTGTCTCTAGACCAGTGTTTGGCTTATATTTTAACTTAAACTAGGAGAAGTTGATTCTCTAGTGCTGTTCTTAAATATTTAAAAATACATAAGGTCACAAGAAGCTCAAATAATGAGACTCTTAGGCTATGGAGCTTGTTGACCATAGGGCAGAACAATATTTCTTTTACTCCCTTTCATTATTCCCAAAACAAATTATGTTGTATCCCTCATTCTTCATGGTCTTCTACCCGAAGTCTTAAGTCTAGGAACCTGTGGTTTGGAGGTAACAACCTGGGTTTCCTTTGGTTTTGGAATTACTGGCTGTCACTGTTCCTGATTTCTCATGTGTTAAAATTCTCTATGTGAAAAACAGGGACGTGAGGTAGAGGTTCATTGGAGATCAACTCCTGTGTTTTAATGAAGAAGTTTGGATCGCAATAATACCTAGGATATCTTATTTGTTCAAGAGATGCCTTAAATTAATAATCCTTTAAAGAAAAGTAGTCTGACTTTAATTCCTGGTTGCAGTGAGCAATAATGGATATCCTCAACTTCTGGTGGCAGTATACCTGAACAAACATTCCTAGCATATGGAAACCTGAAGCACTGCTCATTAAAAATCATTTAGCAAAAGGTGGAAAACTTGTAATGAAGAAGCAAAATATGCATAACTCTTAGCAAGTATGTGGAAGCTCTAGGGTTTGAGAAGAGGACAAATGAAGGATATCAAATAGTGAATTTGTTTAAAAACAATTAAAAAACCAGTCATTGCTGCTTCATTCTTCTGAAACTCATTCTTCGGCCAGACAAGACTGTTAATGGTTTTTTTGTTTAAACTAAGCAACATGGTGACAAATGGGGAAAAACAAACCCAAACCACCACCCACCTCTGAAACTCTGATTCTGGATATCCTTTTAGCTTGTAGCAAGTCTTGGAGTATGAACCACTGTCTTCACCTGTCATAGTGGCACTTACAGCCCTTTTAACATTGAACCTTTCGGCTGCTTCTGTTTCATTTTTCTTATCGTCTAACACTTCTCTGGCTGCTATTGTAGTGAAGTGGATTCTAAACTTGAGCATCCCTGCAACCACGTGCAACGTTACTAACCAGTGTTAACCCGACTTACTCTGGCTGCTCATGACCTCTTCTATGATGGCTGTTGTGTTCACCTACCTGGGGAGGATTTGCTGAAAGAAGCAACAGCAGTCACCAAGGCAAATGTGTGTGGCGGGGATTTGCATGTCTTTGTAGCATGTGTGAAGTGCAGTTTACACTTGGTTTTTTTTATTTTTTTTTTTAATCAGGAACTTGGTTTCAGTTGTTCTGTTTAAAGATTTTTGGAAGGGGAGGGAAGAAGTTAGATAATCTGCTATTTTGAGATGACAGGACTTTTAAATATAATGTTAATCTTAATTTAGTGAAGAGCTCCAATTTTGACAATCCGTGACTCTCAAAGAGACAGCGTAATGTCCTAACACTCAGTCTTCAGGGACTTCCTTATCACTTGTTCTATTTTGATTTTTTGATTTATTTTTCTTTGCCTGCTACTTCTTATTTAGCTTTTCCGTTTTCTTACAATTTTAATTTTCGTTATTTTGGGGCCACTTCTTGATTTTTGTTTTTCCAAAGGATGCAGACTCTGATAGTGGGGATGATTCGGACAAGAGATCGTGTGAGGAGAGTTGGAGACTGATCACTTCCCTGAGAGAGAAGCTGCCCCCCAGCAAGCTCCAAACCATTGTAAAAAAGTGTGGCCTCCCCAGCAGTGGGAAGAAACGAGAGCCTATTAAAATGTACCAGATACCCCAACGCCGACGCCTTAGCAAAGACTCCAAATGGGTTACCATCTCAGACTTAAAGATTCAGGCCGTGAAAGAGATATGCTATGAGGTAGCGCTCAATGACTTCAGGCACACTAGGCAGGAGATTGAGGCTTTGGCCATTGTTAAAATGAAAGAGCTTTGTGCCATGTATGGGAAAAAGGATCCAAATGAGCGTGAATCGTGGCGAGCTGTGGCTCGGGATGTCTGGGATACGGTGGGAGTTGGAGATGAGAAAATTGAAGATGTTATGGCCAATGGTAAAGGGATAACTGATGTGGATGACCTTAAGGTGCATATAGACAAGTTGGAAGATATTCTACAAGAAGTAAAGAAGCAGAACAACATGAAGGATGAAGAGATAAAAGTTCTCAGAAATAAGATGCTAAAAATGGAGAAGGTTTTACCTCTTATAGGATCTCCAGAGAAAGCTCAGTCAACCGTTGCTAATGCTAAGTCTCCAAACTCTGCCAGTGTGGTGGATGTGGACAAGAAGCCCACGGATGACTTAAAAAGAAGTGAGAATGATGAACTCGCTAAAGAGGAGCGTGTTTCTCAGTTAATGGCAGGTGATCCGGCTTTCAGACGTGGGCGACTACGTTGGATGAGGCAAGAGCAGATTAGATTTAAAAATCTGCAGCAGCAGGAAATAGCAAAACAGCTTCGCCGCCAAAACATGCCTCACCGATTCATTCCGCCTGAAAATCGCAAGCCCCGGTTTCCTTTCAAAAGCAATCCCAAACACAGGAACTCGTGGAGCCCAGGCACCCATATAATTATCACTGAGGATGAAGTTATTGAGGTCAGAATTCCAAAAGAAGAGGAAAAGAGCAAAGATGAAAACAAAGAAAAAGAGAGTAAAGCTGCTTCTAAAGACCCGCAGCAGCTGTGGAATCTGTATGGCCCTCAGAGGAATCAAGATAATATCCAAATTAACAGGCAGCAGCTAAACGCACCGCCACAGCCTAGCAATCAGCAGCAGCCATCGCCTCAGTTGCGCTGGAGAAGCAATTCTCTCAATAACGGCTCTCAGAAAAGCTTGCGGCGCCAGACATCGGGCTCATCCGAATCGCTGCACTCGTACAGCGGGCAGCAGAACCCAGACCTGCAGACTTTCCAGCAAAAACGCCACATCCACCAGCACCGCCAGCCGTACTGCAATCACAGCAACGGGGGCGGTGCAGAAGGCAATGCGGCCAATCTGCACCCCAAACAGACTGACCGGCCTAACCACTATAACCAGTTTGTGACGCCCCCACGGATGAGGCGCCAGTTCTCAGCACCTAACCTCAAAGCGGGCAGAGAAACCACAGTATGATTAGTTGGGCCAGAGTAGTCTGGGGGAGGAGGGAAACGGGGGCAATTCTGGCTCGTCATTAAGAAACAGCCAGGATTGGCTTTGCTTATGTCTTGGATTTTGTTTGGCCAGGTAGAGCTTGAGTAATTCGACATAAAAGCGCGAGGTACTGGCCCTGCAGCCCATTCAGTTTGCATGTGACTCTTGTTGCAGTGTTAACAACTTTGATTGGAAGAACATTCGGAAGAATTGTAAAAACTTTTGTTATAGACTAGAAGACGTGGAGGGAGGGAGGGAGGTGGAGGGGAGAACTTCCCTGCTAGCTCATTTACCAGGGTGTTTCTGTGTGTCTTGGAGTATTTTTCTAATGCTGAAAATATTGTCTGGAACTCACAAAGTGCTACCTTCCTCCTGTGTTTTATGTAGACAATCAAAAGAGGAATTTAGTTTATAGCATTGAATGTTTCTTGTGACCTTTTTCTTAGCAATAAGGACACTGACCATCTATTTTTAAATGGATCTGGCTCTTCAGAACAGTATTTTCCATTCCTAACTGAAATTCTTAATAATAATAATCTATAAACCAAAAGTTGTTGGCTGACAAGATATGTGGCTTTTTTATCACAGAGAAGTTAAGAAGAGCTATTGGGTCACATCAGACCTACTCGCTGAGTAGGAGATGTTTTTTCTTCCGCTTAAGTTCACAATTATTGGTATGAAATTGCTGGGACAGTTAAACCTGCCTGAATGGAATTTTATGTCAGAATATATATATATTGATGAAGCAATACGTTGGAAATAAGCTTTTTCTAATTCCCATTGTATCTCTAAATATAATAGTTTTTAAGTAGTATACAGAGATTGTGGAATGGAACGAGGGTTTTTTGACACTTTGGTGCAGGAAGAAGCCTCAAAAAGCTAAATCATTTTATTTTATGTTTTCAGCATTCTCGGGCATCAGCCTGAGAGATGCTCTTGAAATAGTTACTCTCATGAAGAGTTATAGATCACTACTTTGAATTGACTGAATCCTTCTCAAAGATAGGAGAATTGAACTGTTTCATCTTAATGATACCTCATGTTAGTGCCTCTGGTCTTGAATTAAACCCCTGTTTCAAGACTTGTTTAATAAAGGAGAAGGGTCACTTTGAGGAGAAAAATGAGGTTAATTTTTCTTCTCCCCACACTCAAAATGCAAATGGATTTTTTTAATAGCTATTTTGATCTGAAGAGGTCTATACTTGCAGGTGATTCGCCATAAAACAAATGCTTGCAATCTCTACTTGAGATTGTTTTAAACAAACTACAGAAAAAAACTATTAATTGAGGAATAGGCTTTATGAGCTTGGGGTTTTATCTCAGTTGGAGAGTCCCAGTTTTGATTATACACGTTCTTCTTTCTGAGTCTCTTAAGGTGCGAAACAAAATTGTGCCTTCCAAAAGTCTGTGGACTTAAGTATAAGCCAATCTAAGCTTTGAGGACTTTGCTTTTAAATTTAACTTGAATGCAATTTTAAAATGGGCTACTGTACTGCATTTGGTAATACAGGTCCACTTTGCAGTGCATCTGTACAGTTAAACGATTTGTGCTGTTTTGCACAAGTCTTTAATTTACTTGAGGTTGCTTATTTTTTGATGAAACGTAGGCCCTACTGGTAACTGTTACTTCTGCGTGTTTCAGCATAGCTGTAGACGAGTAGGACGTGCCCTCAAGCTTACTTTCCATCTTATTTTTGTTTCCTGTCCTACTTTCCCCCCACTCAACTGTGCATGGTGTAGGTTGCAACACATGGTAAGTGGCAGCCATGCACCATTTACAGATTGGTTATTGATTGTCAACTCTGAAGTCTCTGCACATGTGTATCTGAAAGGAAACTGGCCCTCTGATATAGGAGATAAAAAGTCAAGCCTCTCCCTCTCCTGAAAGACTCAGCTGGTCACATCACTTGGGACACTTTATTTTTCTTATGGCAGGTTTAATTTTGTGTCCAAATATGGCTTTGTAACTTGCATTTGTCTCATGCTTTGGCCTACTTGAATGAAGGAAATAAAGCACCATGTCCAAAAGTGTCTTGATTCTTGAAGAAATGAAGCCTTGTAGATTAGCAATACTTTTCTTTGAGCTTGAGTTGGAATTGCAAAATGAGTTTTGGGCTGCAAATAAGATTTTGCTGTTGCCTTTACTTTAGAATCCTGTTTTAGTAGTGCATTGCACTTTGTTTTTGCGCATGTTAAGAGTAATGAGTTCTTTCATATCTTCAAAAAGGCTTGGGCTCTCTTAAAAATGCATTCTCTGCAAAATCCTCTCAATTCTATAAGAATACGTGAGCCAAACAGAGTCAGTCTGCATGGGATAGGTTGTGAGGAAAAAAACCAAACCAATTTCATCTTCTGTCCCATTTTTGTTGAGGATTCTGGCTGCCTATGGCAAATCACTACATGATTATGCATAGAGTAATTTTGAAGTCCATGCAACTCACATGAGATTGTATTGACGTGAAATTAAAAACTCCTGCTACTTGTTATTTTAATGCTAGACACTGAAGTTTTTACCACCTTCTTTCAGCGTAAAGTACTGAGAAGAAATATCTGTAAATGCCTGGGTGGTGGTGATGATGAGCAATAGATTGCCATGAGACTCCTACCTCACTGTTTCAGTGCAGCAGTAGGAAAACAACCCTGCTTATTCTGATTTATGATTTGAGATAAAAAAACGAAGGATAGTCAGTGTCAGAGGAAGCAGCTTTTTTCTTTGCTTTTAGGAGGATGTTACAGAGATGAAACTTGGAGGAAAAAAGTCCTATAAAAATAATAGACCGCTTTAAGAATTGAGCATTAATTACAGTGCAGTGCCTCGTCTGATAAGGGAAGCGGTGTGAGAACTTGTGGATCTCCTTGCACTATTCAGAAATACGCACATCTCTCACTCCAAATTCTGTATTCATGGAGCTAATGAACAGTAATACAGCTGCTTCCGTAAAAGACTGTGTGAAAAGGCTTTCAGGTTCATGGAAATGTGGCATCCTTGACAGGAGTGCTGTTTTAGTAAGCTTGATGATCAGCAAAGTGCTGATGTGCTGTGTGCCTTGACAGCTGACTTGTATCCACCTGTGCCTTAGTGATCACTTCTTAAATTTCCTTTAGGACTCACTAGGGACGTGTGCATTTGGGGTTGAGGGGAAATGTATGCCACTATTGCTCCTCTGATTGACTTCAACATCCTTTCCCCAGCAATCCGAATGCAGGGATCTGTCAAATTAGAGGATGTTATTTTTATCAGTACATTCAGCATAGTTTCAATATCTCTCTCACTGTTTGTCCTTTATTCTTTATATGTTGAAATGTGTTCTTTATCCTTTATATGTTGAAATTTGACTCGGATGTTTCCCATTGATCCACTTCGGGAGCTACCACATGAGAAATCTATGCTGTGTACCCATTTGTACTGTAAAGAAAGCAGTGAGCTGCCTTTGAATTAATTGGAATTTTCAGATCTGTCCGTTGTTTAAGAAAAAACAAGTTTTGGATTGTCTTAAGAGCAAGCATCTGCCTTGTGAAAAGCAGAACTGGTTTGTATTGTAACAAGTGCTCTTTCAATAAACTATGAAATACTCTTGTAAGTGTCTGACTTGTCACAGTGAAATGGAAATGAAACTTGTTTGCAGGCTTGTCCTGGTTTTATTTTTTGTCTGGGGGTTGGTATTGTTCTAGCAGAGTTAAAAGGGTTTCTTAAATTGTTCCTCAGTCTGATTCTTTTAAGTCTGTCCAGCCTGTGGAAAGCAGCCTACGCAGATTTGTGTCTACTGTCACATAGCTTATTTTAATTAAAAAAAAAAAGCAGCAGCTTTTTATATAGCACAAGAGGACACAAGCCAAGGGGATACGAGCCGTACTTTGCTTCAGTGCTGTCCCATTGTACCATCTTGTGTGCTGTTTATTGCAATTCTGGAAGAAAATACAGAGCTGGCTGTTCTCTATTTGCTCAGTGAAGACAAAAGAAACTGGATTTTTTGTGTACCTCAAATACAGGAGGGAAGGGCGTACTCTGCAGTACCTTTGCAAACATCACATAGATCCAAGGACTCTTAAGCTGTTATGGTACAGTGGTCTGCTAAAAAAGCTGGTCCAGTCTGGTCTTAAAAAGCTTGGCCTAGTCTAAGTGTATGCTTTTTGGGTTTGGATTTTTTGGGGTTTTCCCCTTGTTTTCAGAAAATCTACGATTGTTGTGGCTTCAGGTATTTCTGTGCTCCTGGGCAAAATAAACTTTGCTTTCCCCTTCTCTACATTTATGGAGCTAATGATACCAACCAGTTTGAATGTGTGCCACAAAGTGGGTTGGGTTCCAGGAGTCTTGGGCATGGACCTTCAGGGCAGCTTCTAGGTGCAGGTTTTTTTAAATTTTCTAGCAGTTGAAGCACCTTTACATCAGTACTAACAGTGACGTGTGAATTATCACTAATCAGATGTGGAAATGTTTATTTGGAGAGCTGACCAATCTCTCCGTAGAGAAAACCAACCCCTTCTACAGTGCAGTAGTGCACCTTGTGTGTGAACCAACCTGAAATTCATCCCTCATCTATTGCTCAGTGCCGATTATTTTTCAACACTGCCGTGGATTGCCTCCAGACACTTGATACCAAGTCCTGTTTTTCTGCTTAGGGAAACAATACCTATTTCTTCTTTTCATTATAGGGAAAATAAACCTAAATTCTTTTACTTAATTTTGAAAGTAATGTTTGTTAGTGTGGAAACAATAAAAAGTGTCTGCTATATTAAACATGTATTTATCTAGGTATTTAAATGTACAGAAGATTGTACACTTGCTTGTTTCATAAGTCTGAAAATAGCAAAGACAAGAAGCAGGTCTTTGTCTTTGAATGAATTTCATGTGCCTGGGTTTTTCATGCTGGAAGTAGAATTTTCACAGTGGAGTGCTGCTGATTTTTGGCAAATCCCTCTGTGGCTTTTTTGTTTCTCCAAAAGAACCTGGTCAAAGATTCAACTTAAACACTCCTTGAAGAGCTTTCCATTTCTACAATGTAGCCGCTCAAGATAACACCCACAGGTTATCATCTTCAGACTGCAGGAAAATAAACTGTTTTGCCCTTCCTTTCAACTCAAAGAAGTCTGTTTCTGTCACTTCACACCTGACCTGTTTTATCTTGGTTTCAAATGTGCAGTAGCATTATCTACATGGATGAGGGGCAAGATCAGAGAGTGCCTTTATGTGACTGAATTTTTGAGAGTATACTGGGTATTTCAGAACTAGAGATAAGTCTGAAGCCTCCTCGTCATGTCTAGAATAGTTTTTTGGTGAATCATTAAGAATTTCAGAAGGAATATAAAAAGAAAGGATATATGGGGTTTTTTTCTCTGTAGTTCTTTTGCTGCTGGGCTAAGGTTTACTTAATAAGTACGTGAATGCAGCAGACACAAATAAAAAAGGAGCATTTTGGCCAAATAAGCTTTCAAGAGGAAATAAGAAAATGAAAATACAGCCCTCATACAAAGGCCATATAACTTTAATAACTCAGTTTTCTCTCCCTAAAGGTCATGGCAGTTGAATACTTGGTATTGAAAATGCTGTGCTTTCACTTGGTTTCTGTAAGAGCACAGCAAATGCTACTTCCAAGAAATCTTACTTATAAACATCATGGATAAGTGGATTCAAGAATTCTCCTTAAGAACTCTGTCACTCTCTTAGTGAATTTTTGTTGCAACTCTTGTATGAAAAAATCTAGAGAATCCAGTTTAACTTGTGTGATATATGCCAAAAGATTATCTTAAAAACATAAAATATAGCAGTGAGGTAGGCTCTGAGTCCGGGAACAAAGTGACTGTGTCTGTTCTAAATATCTTGAATTTGTATTTGTTTTACCAGCAAATGAGAAAAGGGTCATTAAGTCTTAGTAGCATTTATTTCAAGGCATGATTATGCTGAACAGGAAGAAAATGTTCTTACACCAGAAGGTACTGTTGAAGTGCTCCATGTGGGGAAACTTCTGCAAAGGCTTCTCTGCCTGCTAGCCAGGGCTGTGGTATTTGTTTCATCATCTGATATATTAAATACACATGTGAGAGAGTGATGCTTAACATGCCAAGAGGAACATCTAATTGAAAACAAAATGTCATTCTAAAATCTGAAATTAATTTTTTTGTATCAAAAGGCAAATCAGTGGTGCTGTTAATCCTCGTGTTTCAGAAAGTGAAGGTGAATAATGCTCCCCTTTTAAATTTATTTCTGTACTTTTCTTTATTTCTGCCTCTTTCCTACCTCCCTGAAAGCAGCAAGCGGGTTCCCCCAAAAAACCCTCATTTTCCAGTCTTTAGCAAAAAAAAAAGCCCTAAACCTTTCCCTTTTATAGATACTATGAGCATGTACGTCTGGTGATTTTAAAAAACAATGTTCCTACCTTAATTGTGTTGGTCCCTGTCTTCTCTTTTCAGGGACAGACTATACTAGAGCAATAGATGCTGGTACATGACCTCTGAGCAGTGATGGCAATGTCTTGGTGCATTTGTTCTCTGTGTCTGTCATTCCATCTGAGGTGTCCGTCTCTCTCAACTGTTCTCCTTGCTTTTGTCTGTCCTCCTACATGGTATCTCCTCTCTCCCCACAGGACTATGAGAGTAAGCTGCAGGCCTTGCAGAAGCAGGTAGAGACACGATCCTTGGCGGCTGAAACAACAGAGGAAGAAGAAGAGGAGGAAGGTGAGTTTGAAGCTAAAAAACAGTGTGGATATGGCCAAACCTAAAGGGATAGTTGCTGTAATACCTCTTGCAGTAGATAAAAAGCACTTAATAACTTTTTGATCTGTAATCTTCACATCGTAAAGATGTAGCATACCTATTCATAGAATAAGTTCCACATTATAGATACACATCCCCAACTTCAGTTGATGCACAAACTAGATTAGTTTAGCTACAAGCTTTGATTTAGTGGTCTTGAATTGGAAGGAATTGGCACTAAGAGTTCAAATGTCTTAAACCAAAATAGTGTTGTTGCCTTTACTACCTTGTTTTGGTTTTGAAGTTTCTTTTTTTTTTCCTTGGTAGGAATTCTTAGATTTCATGCTGCCTGTGTAACTCCATTTCTGGACAGTAGATAGAGTTTATTATTCCCATAATACTTGCTTTCATTCTGCTATTTCAATATTTGGCTTTAATAATTGTTAACTAATTCAAAATAATAGGAGAATAACTTATTTTGTTTTCTCTGTTCAAAATCTCCTTAGTTGATCATTACGTCTCCAATGCTAGTGGTGAGGAAATTTGAATCCAGTTTTTCCTCACTGAATAATAAAAATGCAGGTTTTTATTTTCTGTTCTTCTCTTCCAGAAAAGGTGTTGAGAGCTTGATGACACAGCAGTAGTACTAGATACTGCAAGTGATGGTTTAGAGATGGAGCCACAGTGTTTTATTTCTGTTTCTTTGTTCTTTCTAGTGCCCTGGACACGACATGAGTATGAACTTGCACAATGGGCCTTCAGGAAGTGGAAATTTCACCAGTTTACTTCACTGAGGGATCAGCTCTGGGGAAATGCAGTCTATCTGAAAGAAGCCAATGCAATCAGTGTAGAGTTAAAGAAAAAGGTAGGGTCATGTTGAGTAGCTTCTTTGAATTTTCTGACTCAATTTTAATTGTATAATCCTACTTCAGATGCTCAGAGTTAATTGTAGTCTTTGAAGTTACACATCTCTTCCTTATTAGTTAGGGCTTTAAAAGAATTCAGAAAATCATGAGCCTCTGATTCAGACTTGTGGCTGAATGAACACCCAATACAAATTGATTGAGCGATTCTCCTCTACTTCATTTCCCTTATGCTTTTCCTGTCAATATCATGAACACGTGTACGTGCACATCCCCCCAGGGCCCTGTCTTTTTCTTTTTACTTTTAACTTCTATGTAGCCATTCATCTTTTCAAGAGAGGGGAGTGCTGCAGGATGTGCTAGGTCTGCAGTTTTGCAGACCTCTGCTAGCTGTGATGATAAAGGCAAGACATGTTGTAGTGAGCTTAAAAATGTATTTTATGCCATTTTGAGACCAAAACCGGAATCTGTTCAGAGGCAAAAGTCACACTGGCTTCATACATTGCCTTAGGTTGGGTCTGATATCTGACTTCTCAGAACTAAAGTAATTTCTCTGTTCCCATTCAGGTCCAGTTTCAGTTTGTCCTGCTGACAGACACCCTCTACTCGCCACTGCCACCAGAGCTTTTACCCACTGAGCTGGACAAGACCCGGGACAATCGGCCTTTCCCCCGTACAGTGGTTGCTGTAGAAGTCCAGGATCTGAAGAATGGAGCAACACACTACTGGTCCTTAGAAAAACTCAAGTATGTAAATATTGCTGGAGAACAAACTGCCTTATAACCAAGGAGCTTCACTGAAAAATTTCACCCCTTTCTGCTTGTTCTCTGTTGTACTTGTTTTCCTCTGTGTCCTCCCGAATGCCAACTTTCCAGTGTGGCACATTTTAAATACCAGCTTTCTAGATTTAAACAAGTGTATTTTTTCTCTAGTATCTTACCTCACCTGTACATTTGATTTTTGTAACATGGGGTTAATTTTATTTTTTAAATCTGATAAGGGTGATCACAGCTCATGTCACTGCATTAGTTTTTTTTCATGCTCCTTTCACTACACAGGTTTCATTGCCACCTGCTTTTACATAGCCTAGTAGTATAGGGAACAATTTATAATAAAAAGCTTAAATAAAGTATGTTCTGTTTCTGTGGAAGCTACACAAATTCTGACTGTAAATTGAATTAACTTAGTGGGACAGATGCCTGTGTTCTTTATTCTCCCTTTCCTATGTGTAATTAGGTACAGGTGAAGTCAGTGTACCATACTTTGTGTTCTCAGCTTTTTTATTCACACTCTCTTAATTTTATTAATTGTGGTTTCCTCTATGCAGACAGAGGTTGGACCTGATGCGTGAGATGTACGATAGAGCTGGGGAGTTTGCATCTAACATACAGGATGAGAGTGAGAGCGCAATGACGGGCAGTGACCCCTTCTACGATCGATTCCATTGGTTCAAGCTGGTTGGAAGGTACGTGACAATAATTTCAACTGCTGGTAACTCTTGTCAGCTCTGGATGAACTTTGACTTTAAACGTGGTTATAAACTGTGTGCCTGCTAGTATTAGTTGTGTGTGTTGTCTTTCAAGGATTTCTGATAGACTTAAAATACTGTGAAGAGCAGAAAATGCTCTTTAGAATGTTCCCAGTTCTGGTGTAACTTTGTAGAATCTGATTTGGCTGAACCCTTAGTAAGTTATAAGTGTATTTTTAAAAAGGGTAGCTAGCTAAGTTCTGTCTAAAGCCACTGGAGCAGAGCTGTCAGAATCTGAAGAAAATTGGAGACTGTGGGGAAAAGTAGCCCCTTACATACATGGTTCAAATAGTTGCTCATACCCTTTGGAGATACCTGGTATCTGGTGGGATTCTTTAATATTTCCTGATGTCAGCTGCACCTTTACAATATTTTTATTTCCAAAAATGCTACTTGTTGGAAATAAGAATTGTAGTTCTTCTAAGTGAATGCACTTTCAATATCTGTATTTTTGGCCATGCTTCTATTAATTTTTCATTTGCTTTCTGCCCACTTCAAGGATGCTCTTTTTCCTGACTCTGTCAGCAATCCCTTCCCTTACGTTTCATTGCAGTCCAGATGGTTTGAAGCCTTTGCTTGTTGTTCAGGTGGTCTCTGTGCTGATGGCAGCAGACGGCTGTTAAATGAAGCGCTCGTCTTTCCCCTCTCTCTGTTAATTGGTATTCCCTTAATGGATATCCAGCTCCCCCATATTCCATGGCTGCGTGAATGAGCGTCTTGCTGATCGCACGCCCTCCCCCACTTTCTCCACGGCTGACTCCGACATCACTGAGCTGGCTGATGAACAGCAGGACGAGATGGAGGACTTTGATGATGAGGCCTTTGTGGATGACACTGGCTCCGACGCTGGAACTGAGGAGGGATCAGACCTCTTCAATGATGGGCGCGACCCGTTTTACGACCGATCCCCTTGGTTCATTTTAGTGGGAAGGTTGGTGAGGTTACTGTGAGAATGGCCAAAAGGGACCAGCTCTTGCTGTAGACTGCAATGGCTTTGCCTTGTGCTTCACAGAATTATCTCTCAAGCCAGCCAGAATATCTGTATGCATAAACTGCAATTGCCAGAGAATGAGTGCAGTTTAAGTTTTAAATTCCCATGTCAGAGAACATGAAGACCTAAATAATAATGGAGGAAATAACCCTTAGATGCGACAACATGAGTAAATCTATTCCTAGATAACTGTCACAACATAGAATTAATGTGGTTTTGCTTTTGTACAGTATTTAAGCGTTATTTATAGAACGCCCTCTTTAGCCATTGCAAGATCACTGAGAAGGTATTGTAGTATGTAATGTTCTGCTGTAGAATTGAATCTCAGAATATGGTGGAAACTCTTTAAGTCCAATCCAGTAAATCAATTTTCTGAAAACTCATCCAGCATCCCCTGTGTCTGAAGAGAAAAGATGGCATGAGGAGAAAGAAGGTGCTTACCAGTGCTTTCCCCATGCACTAAGCTTGAGTTTATGAAACATTTGCTTAATGTATTTTAGAGTATTATCTGTTTTGCCAGTCTAGAGGTGATGAAGGCATTATCAGACCTCAGTCTGTAGTATAGGTCCTAAGGACGGCAAGTTGTGTTAAAAAAATGTAGTACTTTGCGCTGCTGCTTCATGGAAAGATAGTCTTGCTCAAACATGTTACTCAAGACAAGAAAGATTTTGTTTAGTGACTCCACTCTCTTCTATTCCCGCTTCCCCAGTTACGCTTTTTGGCTTATTTGATCACTCTGTAAGCCAATTGACTTGTTAAAACAGTAAGGAAAGTGGTTACCACAGGCACTGTAAGTAAGAGGGGGTGAAACTCTGTGGCTGGAGGAAGGGAGGAACAAAGTAGAAGGGACCAGAGCTTGGCTTTACCCTTTTTGGTGACTAAGCAGGGAGGACTTCATGGTCAGGAAGGTGGGATCTTTTTGCCATTTCCTCAAATGCAGGAAACTTGATTGCATTATTTGTCAAGGTGAGAGACTGAGTTTGTCAGTCCTTTATCAGGCTTTTGGATCAGTTTAGCTGTATTGTATAACGTTGTTCTTTGTTGTTAGTGGACCTGTTTACAAGCTGTGATTAAAAATTGGAACTTCTTTGATCTGGGCTTTGAAACAAAAATTACAGTTTTTGTATGCAAGAAATTGCATTAGTCCACTTTGGTCTCTATGAATCTGTGCTCTGTGCAATGTCTGATAGTGTCTTTTATAAAATATAATTCTTCAAGGTTAATCTGATCCACAGGAGTCAGTTTGGGAAAGCCATCCTAACTGGCTTGGAGGTGGTTGCTAGCTGGTTAAAGCATATGTGCACTGTTTGCTGCGGCTAGGACTGCTTTCTGTAACGGTGCTGGCACACTCAGCATATTCTCCTGTTGTGCATGGGCTTTCAGAGTGAGACCTTCAGTGCTTGGGAAAAAGTCGAGCTATTCATCTTTGTTTCACAAACTCTTCAGGAAGCACAACGCAAGCTGAGCAAATACAGCGTATAATGGAAACAGTCGCGCTTCCTGGCAATTACACAACTGAGCTCTGTCTCTACAGACAGACACATGGAGCAGCAGCAGTTGAGAGCACTAGCCTGAACGATGGAAGCTGCGTGTATTAAGGGTGTAAATTGTATTGAGGGATGACGCTGAGTTTGTGTTATCTCTGAGTAGGCAGCTGAATGACTTTTGCCTGGTTGTTGGTTTCTATTCTGTTCTGTTCCTATTCCTGTTCTGTTCTATTATGCTGATTCAGTCAGCAGAAAGCTGTTAGACTTTTTAGCACCACTGAGCAGAAACTAGTTTAATTCCTCAGTATCTTCCAGCGTGAGAATCCCACTTTTGAACTGCATGACTTAGAAGGATCAGGGAGTATGTCCATCTACATAGATACTGTCTTGAGTACAAGGTAAATGTTCAATTTATAACATACCCAGAATTCTTTAACACTTTTAATCGTACTGTCTTATATATTGTGGAATGTGTAGGACAAAAATAATTACTAATATTTTTGAGAGGAGATCATCAGCAATAATGTGTCCAGGTCAGGAAGGAGAGGATGAGGAGGAGAAATTGATTGTGTAGTTATCCAACTCCTTGAGCATCACAGTATTCTTTTCTCTCTGTGTGCTGTGACTGTCTTTTATTAAGAGCTGGTCCCTTTAGCCATCTCTTCTGGCATGCTGCAGTGTCTTTAAGACTGATTCTATTTCATGGTGTGACATATCAAGCCTTTGCTGTTTTTAAGGGAGGTGGGAGAGGACTATGGGATATTTTATTTAAATCTTGAATTTTTGTGTTTGTTTAAAAACATTTGTCATCATTCTGAGTTCTGTTGGTTTGGTTTTGATGTTTTTTTTAAACTGTGTTTGTTCAGTTTCATTTCTAGTTTTGTTGTGAGTATGCCATTTTACCTCACCAATCTTTCTGCTAATCCAGCTCCCCCTCTTTCAGTCTGCTGGGCTAAGGTGCACAGGGATGGGATGGGATGTTGGGGAGTTGCAGTGCTCCCAGATGTGGGAGGAGGAGGAGGATAACCTTAAGAGTTCATCCACTCCTAACTTGGTACTGTCTAGTGATGAAGCAGATGGAATGGCACTGGAAGGGTATTGCTGCATAAACCAGCTCCGTTCTCTGTCCAGCAAATGTGCTCTTGCTCCCCGTTCTACAGAAAAGCTCCAAGAGTTTTGGCACCAGACAAGAAGCTTAATACTTTCTGTGTTATGTGCTGCGCCTTCTCTAAGCTAAAATGATCCCAGTGAGCTGGGTGATTGGATGGGAGGAAGCTAAGGAAGATGAGAAATACTTTTTTTTCTTTGGTATTATCAGTTTACTGAGGCGACAAAGTTGTAGCTGCTAATAAAGCTGAATGCTTTGGCTGTCATATGTTGGACAGCAGCTTCAGAACTTCAGCCATGCAAATAAAAAGATATTTTTATTTTTCACGCAGTTAATGCTTTCCTTTTGACTAGTTTGGCTTTGAAGTTGGAAGGCTTCTGTAATGACTGCTTGTATTAATGAAACTGTCTCTTTGTGTATACACATCAATGCAAGGCTATTTAGATTCCTTTCTGTGGGGGGAAAATGTCTGTTGTCCCCAGCCTGAAATGTGGTTTTCAAACTGCATGTGTTTTTCATGTTGAGCATACAACTGCATACCTTCCTCAACTCCATCCCTGGTCCAGTCCAAGTGAACAGTTCCAGTTTGTTAGAATGGGGAACTGTTTAATGGCATGGTGGGATGCTGCTTTCTCAAAGGAGCACTGCCTGAAATTTCAAAGCTAAAAATGAAAATGTTTTCTTAAAGGAAAACTAAACTTCCCATTTTGTTACTTGAAATTTAGTCTCTTCTCCCTTCCTCTGCTTTATCAGTGCTTACCTCACTTTGGAGCAGACTGAAAAAGAATTCGATCCTAATCTTAGTCAAGTGTTACTTTGCAGTTGGTTTTTTGTTGTTGTATGGTTTTCTTCATTTTTATTGTTTTTGCTACTTTTATAGCCTTATTAATCATTCTCTTCTCTGTTGCATTTCGTCACCACTTTGGTTTTTTTAGTAGCATTATTTTTATCTCTTTGGTTCACAACTGACACTCGTTTGACTACCTTGTCATTTCAAGATCATTCATTCATCCTGGGAACGGGCATGTGAACCCAAGGAGAAACATTTACCTCTTCTGTCTTTGGTCCTTAGCTCTGGGTCACAAGGAATTGTGTTCAGATCAGCTTTGCTGTGTTCACGGAACAAATTTTACAGCTGACATCTCCAGACAGAGGCAGTGAACATCTTTATTTCTCTCTCTTTTTTTCATGCAGGACTTTCCCTTTTCAATATTAAACAATAACAGTTATAAACGTGAGGAATTAATTACACTTAGTAATAAAGACTAATAAAAAGGAGTGCAAGAAGGAAATCCAGTTAAACAAATGTCTGATGTTTAGTATAACTTAATATGCCTAAATTCCTAATAATTATATATATAATTGGTTAGTAACTTTAAATTTAATGATTGGTAAAATGATTGGTTAAACTTCTATGCATCTCAGTACTTTTCTGAACTTTGAAACAGCTCTCTTAATAAATAAAGTCTTCCATTTTTTCCCCTTGTTGAGAGCCAGTCTTTACCTGACTTGTTAGGCTTCTCAGCAACTCAAGGTAATCACACTCAAGTGTGGTGTTCTACGGACTTTTGCAATTCATTGCAGAAACTTAAAATAATTTAATGCTAGTCTAACTTTTAATTAAAAATCTGTACAATAAAGCTTGTTAACTTTACTGTTCTAAATAGACCCTGCTTGTATATAACCTTAAAAGTTAGTGTATGGCAGGATCATCCAGTATGGGCCTAGATGCTGCTTTTCTATTGTAAACTGTAATTTCTAAATGATTGCTGTAGAGTACTGTTGTAGTGGTTTGTTGTTTGGTTGGTTTGGGTTTTTTTTTAAGAAACAAATACATTATTCCTAAAGATATTGAGCTGTGAAGACTATCAGTCTTCCACTATCCATGCAATCAGTGAATCTTCCAGGAAACCTAAGAGATGACTGATGGTTTATTGGGGATTTCTGATTACTGTGTATAGAATTAAATATATGTAGAAGAGAGAAAACATTCAGTCAGTCTGCTCTGAAGAGTGTTTTTATATGCTCAGTAAAATATTTGAGGCTGTGTGAACACAGTAGATCAATTCCTTTTTAATTTATCACTTCAGACTACATTCACGCAGTGGAAAACTCCAACAATTGTTTATAATCAGTAGTTCCTTAGTAGACTTCTGCCATCTCGCTAACAGCTCCATTTACAACTGTAATGTGTCTAAAATTACTTTCTATAAAGCCATCCTCTTAAGTGGTCTCCTCCATTTGTTCTGTAACTCACTAATATCAGCCCTGTGTCTCCAGTATGCTCTGGTTTAGAGCATTTTTGTGGCTTCACTTAGCTTTGACACTGCTCAAGAGCCCTGTGTGGGCAGGATGGACACATGACCGCAGCGCAGGTCTAATAGATGGAGTAAAGTAGTCTGAAGATTTGAATGTCCCATTAGCCAGCCAAATTCTGCAGTCTGGTTTTGCAGATAATTACCTGATGTTGTTTGTGTTTTCTTTCCTTCCTCTTACCAGAGCATTTGTATACCTGAGCAATCTGCTGTACCCGGTGCCTCTTATTCACAGAGTGGCTGTTGTTAGTGAGAAAGGAGAAGTACGAGGATTTCTGCGAGTAGCAGTGCAAGCTATAGCAGGTGAGACACTCCGAGTGCTTTACATTGCAGCTCCTTGGTACGCTGTGAGTAGCTGCAGCTTCAAAACACAGGCAAACAAACCAAACCTGACTAATTTTTATGTTGCAAAGAACACACATTCTTTATTATTAACTTGCTTTTGAATTTTTTTCATCTGTGTGAATCACATGGACCAAGCATGAATAAATCTTGAAATGATGCTACTGATCAGGAGCTTTTAAAATGGTGTTGACCACTGAAGCTTAAACCTGGCAATTAACATAACACTTTTAAGTGTTATGCTTTAAGTAAAGCTTTAAGTGCTTTTTTAAGACTGAAAGGGTTAAATAGGGTCATTAAGTCTAAAAACTAAAAATAAAACAGAAGTTTTATTTCTGGCACCTAATATAGACAGTGGACAAGGGTATATGCAAGTTTGATGACTTGCAGAAGAGTTAAATATACCATGTGTTTGCTCTTTTCAAATGATCCTTTTGAATAATGCACAGAAATGTGCTTCTCCGTGCTCTGACTGAATAGCATGTGAAGACGCTCCTGAACTCATGGTTTTCAGTGTAGTATCAACAGAAATCAGCAGCAGTTTTCCGTTTCATTGCCTCACTAAAACGCGTTGAGACTTAGAAGCTGCTTTAACACACTGGTTAATCACCAAGAATCATCAGCTTTTCCAAACAGAAGTGTAGATACATCGGGATGGTAACTGATTCATCCTCTTTTGAACTGCCATTGTATGCATGCCAGAGCTTAACTGCAGTCCGCTAGTCAGCTGCTAATATTTTATACTTCTGCAGTATGGGGTGAGGTAGTTGTGTTCTGCTGTTGGGAGTTAGCCATGTCTTATCCGTGCTGATGAGGGCACAGATACTTCCCATAAGTTGTCCTTTCTAGCAGTGGCTAACTGCCAACGTTTCTTTATTGTTTAGATAGGGTAACCCTGGAAGTTTCACTCTCCATGGGAACATATAATGAAATCTCAGACTCAGATGTGTAAGACCCGCTCTAGCAGGGACTGCAACAGCAAGTGAAATAAAATCATTTTTAATGTGTACAAAAGTTTCATTTCTAGCTTGATTTGGTCTCCTTAGCATTGACCAAATATTTCCAAATAAATGCTTTATTTATCCATCCAAGTAGAATACACCATGGCTAATAGAAATTGAGCTGGGGCATCCCTTGAAAAAGGGCCATGGTGTTATTTGGTCCCTAAGTGAAGTTTTGGAACACATTCAGAATCTTGGGATTTCTCCTGCATTTAGTGTGGAAAAAACATCAGGCATTTAACCAGGCTTCGTTGTTGTTACTGTCCACAAAGAGGAGGAGGTTAAATGGACAGATTGTACGGACAGAACCTCCAGTCCAACTTACAGCATGTCCTTGTGAAGCTTTGCTAGCGACTGCTTAGCTTATAGCTACAGACTTTTAGATGGCAGTTTAAATCAATATAAGTATACATCCCCTGTTGGTCATTGTATTATGGTATGTTAACTTACCTCAGGTATAATTAGAGTATTTATAATATATGTATTTCTATA